>NC_028458.1:4598649-4759274 GCF_000263155.2 Setaria italica
ACTTGCATAGTCATGTTTTATCATGATACCGTGTCGCACACGTAAGTGGATAGAGACGATCAGTAGCGACCCTTACATGACACATCGGACATGAAGGACAATACGGCAGAGGAAGTGTCATGTGCCATATAGTACCAGTATTCACGTGTTAAGATATGTAGAACCAATATCGTATGCACATTTTATTAGGTGTTTACAAAGTAGTCACGTTTACCGTAACATCATGTAGCGTATTAAGAAAGGTAGAGACGATTTATAGGGCATTTAGATTTCATGTGTATTTGCAATCAAATTTGTGCTTCACTAAAAAATAAATTGAGTACTTCAATAAAGAACCATCATGTCCAATTTTTAAAATACAATCAACAAGAAAATTGTCTTCGTAAAGAAACATCGATAAAGTGAGGAATATTTCTACCTCTATTCGGTGCCCACTAAAACCTTTGCCTCATAGCCAGTTCTTGGGGTGGGGGGTACATGGCCACCCCTGCCACTGACAATCTCCGCTATAGAAACAGTAAATCGACTACTGTTCATTGATTTTCAGAGAAAATTAGTATGCCTGGCCCTCTTGATTAGTTGCTCAAGCAGACTGCCAGGGTGTGGGTATGAACAACAGCTAACATCATGGGTAAACAAGAAAACAAAGCCACCAGATCCCGAATGCAAATTAACATCTCTGAGATGCTAACCAAAGAAATATTCGCTTCGATCGAAGACATAAAACCCATATGATACAGTTGCACGTCTAACCACAGTGGCACAGTGTTACATAATTACAGTACAAAACACCAGCCGGCCCCCTTCCTCCTTCCGTGTATGGTGCACCTACCCTGCTGCTATACACGCACCGCCGCGCTCTCCGCGACTCCGCCGGCCTGCGCGTCAAGCCGGTGCGAAACGGTCCATGAGCATGCACACCACGGAATCCGAGTCGGAGAGCACGCCGCTGTTCCGCCTCCTCTTCTCCTGGACAGCAACGCCCTTCGTCCCGCTCTCAGCCACGGCGCCAACGCCACCGTCACCCTGATGGCTCCGGCCGGCTTCCACACCGACGACCTGCGCCTCCTCAGGCCGGCCAATCTTGGCGAACGCCTCCAGCGAGACACCAACCGCTCCAGCCATCCCTGCACTCGTCTCAGCTGCGCCGGCCTGCTCTCACTCTACACACTAGACACCGGAAAGAACAAGGTTCTTGCGCTACTAGCTCCTTTTCCACTTGGCTGCTTTGGTAGCCACGAGGCTCTGGGTGCTCTACTTATACGCGCGTCCGGGGCTCTGGAGGCGTGGCGTTCTCCACGACGGGCTACGGGGAGTGGTAATCGTCGTCGCTGACCGCTTCGGGGCCGGGGCCACGGCCACGCCCTCGCCTTCGCCCATGTGACGGCGTGGCGCCCGCGCGGCCATCGTGTGGTGGCTGGCCGCCGAGGGATCCGCGCGCGGGCCGGTGATGGATATACCGGTGCCAGCCGTGCCGCGGCCCCGCGCGGGCGGGCGAAGGGATATCTCTCCTGATTCCGCGCGCGGATGCGGATCGCCGACCGACGGGCGGAGGCCATCGCCATCCGCTCCGTGTTCGAGTTCCGGCTTGCGTAGCGGAGGAGTATTTGATTCGGGGAATCAGATGGAGGCTCAACAAGCGGTCCGCGGCGATGTACTGTTTGTGAGGTGCAACCGTGCAAGGACATCCATCTCCTTGCCACACGGTCTTGGTCGGAGTTTCACGGGAACCGCGATGGCATCCGCCCGTGGTATATGCCGGCCGGAAGCCCGAAAACGCACAAGCGCTCTTGTGTTTTTACTAAAGTTTCGTGCATTTGTTCGACTGCATAACGTTATATGGGTTTCCCCTTGGTCTAGGGTAGCAGGCTAGTCGATCGATCATCAAACTCGTGACAATTATCTCTTCCGTCGTATGGTCATCTCTGAGTTCCCCCGACAGGTGTTAAAACAGGAGCAGGAGAGTCAAGAGATCTTCTTTGGATGCTACGAAGCAAAAATATCTCCGTGTGTGTGTAAAGATTATTGACAAATGACAAGTATCTGAGATCAAATATCCCGTTTATAGTCGAGTGGTGGTGGTGAGTTTACAGCTCCCTCGCTTCTACTTGGATCCTATCGGTATCCTCTTTGCTGTGTTCTAGCACATGAAAACGAACTTGATCTGAGGCATCAGGCCATCTCGATGTATCAGTGACGTTCAGAAAATACAAACATCATTTGATGTTTCAGAACATTGCAAGAAACTGCACAACGATTACGTGGTAAGTGGTAACCTACTATATCTTTGATTACAGATTCGGTCATATATGTTCAAAAGATCTACTGCCCGAAGCAATCGACTAGGATGGACAAGAAAGCGTCCTCCTGGACGAACGCCGGCGCGCCACCACCAGAAGCAGCAGCAGCCTGCTTCTCGGCAGCGTTCATCACAACCAGGGCACCGTCAGCCGCAGGCACACCAACTCCATCGCAGATCGTAGCGGCGCTGCTGCTCCCACAAGATTGAGGCCGCCGAGCCGTGCCGCGTCCCTTCCGTGCGCCACCGGCCACCGACCAGCTGAACGCCTGTGCGCCCCTGGTCCGAGCCATCCTCTCGCGCTCCAGCGTCCAAATATCTATCAGGCTTGACATCGCGATCGTAGCAGCAGGAGAACTGGGACAGGCAGCTGATGAGGTGAATGCGAAGAAGCGAGAGATTTGCCGAGGGAGCTACCGACGCGAACGGGCCGCTTATAGCGGTGCCCTGCACAGAGAGTGCTCCAAGGAATTGTTTGGAATCTGGGGGTCGTTCCATGCTCGGCACACAGAATTGAAGCTGCAGCCGGTGTGAGTGAGAGACTGATCAACTAACTGCGGCTTTTCAGTCTGCGTGCCCACAGGCATCCGATATCCGGGGGCGTGTAGCATAAGTCGGCAGAAAGTTTAGCCTGTCAGTTGCTATCCGTAACACGCGCCTCGGCTCGATAGGCCGCCGTGGCAGGCAGTTTCAAGCCCGGTGCCGAGCCAGTGGGTGGATTCGTGCGATTACCGTGGGCTCGATGACAGCAGCTCCGGCATATTTGTCAGAGTCTCATGGACTATTCTGCTGCTGTTGCTATCACTTCTGCTCCTGAATTGCTTTCCGTGTGGAACGTTTTGCGGGTGTGGTTATGCACAGTAGAAGGCCACACATCCGGCGACTGGCCTGCAGCCTGGGCCGCAAAATCAAGTGGAGTAACAGCTTATTAGAGTTGGTGATATCATATACATGGAAGAGCGTCCGAAAATTAAAATAGTCATAACTCTTAAACTGAACCTTCAAAACAAATTTTGATTGTACCGTTAAATTTTTTATAACAAGATCGTTTGGAGAATATTTTTTAAAATTTTTTTAGATACAAATTAATTAGTTATGACTATTGCGAACAAATGTTTGAACACCACAAATAAATAACTATGTTCTACGAAAAAAAAATTAAATATGTTGTGGAGGAAGCGAGGACTTTGGGTCGAGCGGGCTTCCAAGGACTCCGCTCGTTGATGCAGCTTTGAGTACCTTAGGTCGTGGTGTTTCTTTTTCAGTTTGTGGTTTACAGCCTGACCAAATCAAGTCTTTTTTCTTTTTGCGTGGTCGTGTATCTTGGTTGTACATGTTCAAACTTCTCCTTTTTAATGAAAAATGTGATATCCACGTCTTTAAAAAAATCTACGGTAGAGAATGGGTAGAGAATGGGAAAAGGAGGGAAAAAAATAGAGAAGCAAGAAAGAAAATTACCGTGGGCCTCTAGCTGCATGCTGAGCCTACAACTCGCACGCACGTCGGCCTGCATGCACCACCTAGTAAAGCATCGCTCCGAAATCAAAAACCACAATAAACAGTATAATTGGGCCGAAATAATTAATAGTGGGCCAAACTGAACAGGAAGCCGGACCAAGGCGTCGGACCGGTCCGCTGAAGGTGATGACGGCACAACTGTCGCGTACGCGACGTATTCGCGACGGCCTTTTGTCTCTTGGTAGACCGATGTCGCTGTCGTGGCTTTTGCCGCGTGATAAGAAGCTTGGTGGGCCGCAAACTGGCATGGTGATTGGGCAAAACGCATGACACGGCGGCGGCGTTGCTTGCTAGCGGAGGAAAAGCCGGAAACCCCCCGAAAGAACCAAAGCGCGTGGCGTGGAAGAAAGACGGCCGGCGCCGGTTGCTGCTCAGACGGCCATCGCGGCATCGCCTCCCGTAGCCCGAGGCTTCGTCCGCCGTTGCTAGTTTGCGACCCTATCGGAATCTCGATGGCTTCCACAGTATAGCACGGTGCTCCGGCCACGCGACCGGCTCTGTCGTCGTCCCATCGCCTCCGGTATGCTGCAACGCCCTCGTCTCTTGTTTCTTGAGCACGGTACGGTGACCGTCAGTCGTCTCGAGAGAGGACGCAACACATCCAGCTTCTCTCTCAAGTTATTTGAATTTGAAATCCATGCGGCGGGGTACAAATAAGCACCTAGGGATGTCAATGGGTGCGGAGGTGAGGTGGGGTGGAGTAAAATTCCGCCCTCAACAAGACCGGCAACACTCGATCGCACCCGTCCTCAGACAGACCCGTGGGTGAAACGACACACCCGCACCCGCACCCACAGGTCGCCCTCGGGTTTCGGTTCGCCCATGGGTACAACAAACAATATATATCAACATGATCGCACGATATCAGGCAATATATAATGATAAGATGCAGTAGCACAAGATGATGGAGTTGGATCTCTAGATGCAGTAGCACAAGATGCATAGGAGCGGGCCACTAGACAGCGCGTCTGCTGGCTCCGTGCCTCTGCCTCCGCGTACAGGAGGCCAGGAGCTGGGAACTGGGGATGGCGGCGTGGATAAAGGGAGGGAGAGGGATTGAGGGGAAGGGAGTGATTGAGTGAGTGAATGTGTAATCTTGATTCTTAGGTTGGACCAAATTCATGGTACAAAGGATCATGTGTCATGAGGTGAACTAGAATATACCTTGTTATGATGGGCCTCATTGAGCACCCACGGGTAAAAATTCACACCCATACCCAACCCATCTTAACGCGGGGTCGGGTCAGGTCTAGACCCACTAGTAGAATTTTGCACCCACGCCTGCACCCATCGGGTGTGAAACCCACGGACGCCCGCATCCATGGGTCCGACTGCCATCTCTACCTGTATCTTGGTAAAGTCCAAAAACATATGATTCACACGCTCCCAAGGGATCGATTAAAGCACTCTCGAAACTTTATAGATTTCGTTCCTCCATGCCAACTATAAAATCCATGGGATTTCTTCATTCACTTTGATCCATCAACACGGTTAGCTGAGCGAAACCAGAAAGAATTTGATTACGTACGTTCCTTTTTGTCACAGGTATTTTAGGCTAAGTTCTTCCGGGCGCTCCATGCTCCAGTCCTGCCTCCCGAGGGAGATCTCCAGGTTCGGCGCGTACATGTCGTCTGCCAGCAGCTCCACGCTTGCAAGGGACGGAGAAGAAGAGCTCGCTGGGCTCGAGCAGTTTGTAGCCACCGCTTCAGATCTTGCGTGCAGTCCCATAGCAAGGTGACGATTTACCTCTTCTTGAGCTGCCTGATACATTACCATGACAATACATGCATGCATAAATAACAGTTTTTTCCTCCAAAGGAATATATGTGAATGCCAGCACTATCCCATATACTATTTCAATTCAGAGCGATGATATACACTTCTTCAGAGGAGCAGTATACTTTTTATACTCCACGTACTATATGTCCTGATATCAGTATAGTGTTTTTTTGATATAGTGTCATGCCTAGTCAAACAGTATAGTGCAAAAAGAGCTGCCAAATCACGTGGCTTGCGTGCATGGTGGAATTACCACAGCCTTTTCGTTTGTCTGCATCAGACACAATATAGATAGTTCTTGCGTGTGCACGTACCTGGGTATCTTGAAGCGCTGGTGGTGAGAAATTGTGTTTCTGACACCGGTGAGCCGAGTCAACAATTGCAGCACCTTTCCCCAGCACTCCTGGTGCGTGGTCAGTCCTGTGTGCTCAACAAATTAACAGAGAGCCCTTATCAACTCCATGCACTCGCCAGTAGTACTTGTAGTAGCACACAATGTGTTAAAAAAAAGTGAAACCCACTGTTAGCCATTTAATCCGTGGTCAGAGATGCAGGTTATCAGTAGTTGCAGCAGGGCTGCGCACAGAAGATAAAAGTGTATACAGAAGGTTGCGCATCACTGCCAAATACTTCGGATTCTAAAACACGCATGGTGCATGCATATCTGCTTTATCATTGCAGACATGCACGAACTAGCTTCCATGTTTCCTTGTAGCTTTGCCCCGTGATGTTTAGTGTTGATGCACAGCGAAGGGCTCTGGTGCTGCCGCCTCTGGCGTCGTTGCTGTAGCATATGGGAACATGCATGCCTCGATTTGTCCCTACCACGCTCCGCTGCTTGCAGATGAACAGGAGGCCGGACGCCCATAGGTCAACAACTTGGAATACTGTCCCACTGTCTCTCAACTGATCCATATTTGCGTGCATGGGCACCGAACATAACCCAGAACGGCCAGAAGCCAAGCCTGCAGCATATCGCAAGACCTCCGACCCATGTCTAGCTACGCATCTTCTGCCATGGATCCCCTGTGTGTCCTATTGATCTGCAGCAGCTTCTTTCTTTCCTCGAGAAACGTGTGGTTGGTTTGTACTTAACCTAGACTCACTATGCTCATATTAATTGTTATATTAGCTTCCAACGATTTAAGCTGGTCAGGAGACAGAACTCCATTCCGTCCAGCTGAATGATACATGCACAGATAGCTGGTGAGTTCTGAGGTCTATGGGTCGATTGACCATATGATCGCATCAGTGAACTGCGACCAAGAGATGAGAGAGAGAGAGAGAGGGTGACAGGGATGGTGAGCACCTCACAGCACGGAGCGTGATGATGGCTGGGGCCTGGGGCTAACGGACGCGGACGCGGACAAGGAGAAGCGTGCATGGATGCGTGACGACACGGGGAAGAGGTCGGCAGGGGGACATATGGGCTACAGCGAAAACACTTGTTGTCGCTCAGTCCATGCCTGGGATAAATATATATGCTACTCCAGATTTTATCAGAGATTAGGGGGTGGATCGAGAACTGAGGTGCAGTCTGGACTCTGGAGAGAGGACATGCTCGCAGGAAAATGGGGTATAGTAAGCATTTTTCTCCATGACATTCTAGCGCTGAATATTGCTGGTCAGCTCAAGTATAATATTGATGGATTTTTAACATGTATAACATAGAATAATATTAATTCGTTCCATAATTTTGTGAGAGCTAGTACAGTAAGCAATGGTTATTTGAGACCTTCAAGTGTTCCACTGACCACTAGCCAATCAATTTGACAATTGCTTTTTCAATCAATGATTATTTGATAATAGGTTTTTTTGGGCAGAGTTTGACTACAATTTTTTAAAGCTTCATATTTTAGCTCCAAGAATTTATGTCAGTGAAGTTACGGGCCGGATACACCGAAAGTATTTGGATGATGCATCTTGTTTTTATTACTTAGACTAGAAATAATGACTTAGCAAACCTGTATTTTAGCCTACAAACTCTAGATGAGATGTGCATGTGGGACTTGGGAAGCCTCTGGCAAACCGGGTCAATTTATATAATGGTGAGGCGCCTATGATAAATGTCAATATCAAGATCTATCGAACCGATCTCTCATAGACATGATGTGTGAACGTGTCTATGCCTGTGGTGGTGCGGGCGTGTGCAAGCGTCCTTCGAAGAACCACATGCACCTATAGGCTATAGTATAGTATTGTTTTGAACCGAATCCATCTTCTTCTGATACAGTATAATATACAATCTACTAGCTAGTATATTATTCATATATAGTGTACAATATACTCGGCTTACTCCAAGAGCATCTGTATCATTTCTTTAAGCAGGTGATCAGGCCTTTTGTTATTTACAAATGGCAACAAAAGAGTAGCTGCTGCATGCGTCAAACATAAGCACATTTCATGTGCATTCTGTTTTTCTCCTCTTGTTATTAAGAGCTATATGCCTATATCTATACTAGTAACAGATTCAATAAAAGGCTGCAATTTGACTAAGGCCGATAGCAAAATCAGTAAGCATTATCGCTCCTACGAATACGATAAATAAAGAACATATATGCAAACTGATCGAGCTAATTTGAGCATACTCGATCCAGAGATTTTTCTAATGCGTGAAAACAAAGTCGCAAATCCTTGAAGCTTTGTGTGTGCACATGCATTGTTTTTCGAAAATTTAAACTAGGCAACATATGCAGACCAATGTTAAGTCGTTGGTCAGAGCAGAAGCGACGACTGTAAAACCCAGTGATAGCAGTAACAATAGTACACAGATAAGTGATGAATGAAGGTGACATGCGGAGACAGACCTCGGGGGAATGGGTGGAGGAGGTGGCGGTGCTGCCGCGAGTGGAGCAGTTGCTGGTGGCGCACAGAGGAAGTGAGCAGCGGAAGTAGTCGCCGCAGCAGGCGGCGCAGAGCCCGCCGAAGGAGAGCTGCAGATCCCAACCATGTCGTCACATGCTGCTGGCACCGGTACCACTACCACCCCACCCCCAGCAGCAGCACCACCTCCTGCTGCTGCCGCGGCCGCCGCCGCTTCCATCCCTGTCGCCGTCGTCCTCTGCAGCGGCAACGCTTCGCCTGCGACCACAATGCTCGAACGATCGGCCATTGCACGCACGGCATGAAATAGGACTACATTGCACGTACGTCCATGATCTGCGCTAGCTTTGTTCGAGTTACATACCTGTGGCGATGTGTAACGATCTGTCTGTGCTCTTCACCGTCCTATACATCTGCAAGTCAAGGGGAGGACGGAAACGGATTAGTTATCATGATGTTTTGGTTAGTTTTTTGTGTCGCGTATGTGCGAGAAGGTGCACGATATGATGAAAGTATCATGTGCGTCTTGTTTACTCTCTCCATTGCGGCCAAGCTAGATGCCGTTTGTTTGTCACCTAGCACTTGACCAATGCAAGATTCACCAGGGACAAAAGTAGTTTACCAGTAAGAACACCCACAAAAGTGGTGAAAAAAAACAAAAAGGAGCCATCATCATGCAAAAAGATTTACGATGTTCTCATTCCGTGTTTGCGTATCAGTGTATGGTGTTAGCTAATCTATATATGCCATTAGTTTTTCTTGTTTTCTTTCTGCACGTATACCTGAAGGTGGCTCTTGACATGCGCCAGCGTCAGATCCTTGACGTTCATCAGCTCCAGCACCGACTTCGGAGTCGCTCCTGCCGGCAGTCAGAGACGGCGCGGCAGCCACAAGAACGGATCGCGCACGCGCCAGAAAGATCGTCAGAGAATTGAGCATAAAGAATAAGCTTATGCAGAAGCAAAATAAGGGGAATGCAAGCATCTCAGATCATGCGAAATCAGTGGCGCGAATGCTATATAAGCTTACTCTCATGGCCGCCGAGGAGCTCCACGGCGTGCACGAAGCGCGCGTGGAGCGCGGTGGTCCAGCGCATCCGCGGCGCCCGGGCGCTCCGCTTCGTCGATCCGCCTGGCAGGGACGCCCTGGTGGCAGCGCGCTTGAACGCGCATCCCTGCGGCTCGAGGTGGCCTCGGCGTCCGGCCGCGTCGCCGCCGCGCGCCGCTGGCGTGCCGAGCCCCAGGCTGAGGCCCGGGGGCTCCGCGACGGGGCTAGGGTTTGCGAAGAACCCTACCTCGCCGCTTCCTTCAGCGTGCGGGGCCGTGCTTGGCTCTGCCAACGGAGGCCTCGCCACCGCCAGCGCGTCACAAGCAGCGGCTGACGAGGCGGCTGGTGGGCTTATCCCGAGGGAGAGATTCGGCAGGTTCCTTTGCAGCATTGGAGGATCTCAAGCAATGGAAAGTCACAGCCTTGCAGCTACCTCAACGATCAAAATGGAGGACGGAATCAAGCTCCTAGCCAATCCACGACTTCTTGCTTCTTGGGATCAGGCGATCATATACTTGTTGAATCAAGCGGAGGCCATGGAGGGGTAGGAAGTAGTTATATCAGCGGTGGTCCGGCCGGTGATCAAAGAAGAGGAAAGAAGGTAGTAGAAAGAGAGAGGGAGGGAGAGGAAAGGAGATGAGGAGAGAGATGGGCAAAGTCTGGACAGTGGTACAGTCACTGAGAAAGAGAAAGAGAGTGTGGGGAAGGGATGGTGGATTTGAGCAAAGTGGCAAGTGAAAAGGAGCGAGAGAGAGCCACAGAGGGGAAAGGAGATGCTTAGAGCCTGGGGGTAGTGATGAGGGGCAAAAGAAGCTGTGGTGATTAGGTCATGAGTGGTGTATGATTTGGTCCCTTGGGAATGCTGCTTAAAGAAGGGTGTAGCATGTAAGCTTTGGAGGGGCAGGGGCGCAGGGCGCATAAGCTGAAGGCACTGTACTTGAAGGCCATAATGGTGCTACAGTCGCTGTTCCTGGCCGCCTTCATGTGCAATCTGACATTGGAACGTATGTACGGTGGTGGTATGTGGTGAATGTTCAAAACGTAGCTCGTCCCTCGTACCATGATGTTTCAGGTGGGCAAATTACTTTATACTCTACCTGTTGACTGGAGCTGGGAGAAGAGAATATTTTTTTTATCATGAAAAACAGCTTTTTCAAGAAAATTTATTTGGTGCTGCTGATCACTTACCGATGAAAAAACATTTTGTTTGTTCATGATCTATGTCGCCATGTGAGAAGTGAACAAGTGCAACGTCATGGTTTGACCGGGACAGTTCATTCCACTACACTGACCGTTATTTTCCCCCATTATATGCTAGCAATGTATCGGTTTTTTTTTCATGAACTCTCAGAACATATTTCATTAAGGGGTCGGGGAGGAGGAGCGTAATGTTAGGTTAATGATATGTAGGTTATTTTGGATGCCAAGAGGTACTAAAGTAATTTCCATGCAATAAAACACATCGGTGGTCAACAGTCTAAGAGCTGGACACTATGTTAGTAGGACAATAAAGCACAATAGACAAAGTGTGTGGGCTCCAATTCTGGTTTTCACAGTCCTGCCAGCATATATTTAGTGTGGTTTTAGATATCCTATCTAGTAGGAGTGCTACACATAAGGGGCTACCATATATGCTTATTTAGCCAAAACCCAACAGTTGATGAGTGATTTTAGAGCGCTTGTCTAGCGCTTGACTTGAGATGGGTCTTCTTATCTGCTGGTGACCGGTGAGGGAGCGAGTGCAAGCAAGCCACTGAATTGAATAAACATGGTAGGGTCTGAGTGTCTGACACCAATCCAAGCCAGCCAGGGCTACCCATTGTGCTAGCTGCAAAGATAGGTCTCACCTTTTGATCTGAAGGATGGTCTTGGTCTGCAGCTGCAGTGCAGGACCAAGGAAGGTGTGTAAAACGGGCTGACGCCGGCCCCTTTGGGGGTGGACGTTTTCAGCAAAGCAGAAGCATAATGGCCCCCGGGCGAGGCCGCTGGGGATCTTTCCATATTCATGAAAGGGAAAAGGGTTCTCCCGTTCGATCCCGTCCGCCGTGGCCGTGTGGGACGCCGGACGCTGCCCTGCCCGCTGCCCCGGCTGCAGGGCGTAGTGAATGTGGCGGAATGCGACAACACGGTGCGGAGCACTAGCTGCCGCGCGCTCTGCCCTGCTAGCTGGTACGAGCGAGAGCGAGAGGCATGGAGAGTGACACCGGAGAGAAGAGTTGTTGCTTGCATCGTCTAGCTAGCCAGGTAGCAAGATGATGATGATGGTGACAAGGTGTAGCCATCTATCCTTCTTCACTCGCTCACTCAGCAAGAACAAAGGCTGTCCTGTAATGTTTCACATAAACAGGATGCAGTGGTTTGTTGCTGACAGTTGAAAGTGTCAAACATGCCATATTTGGGGAACCTAAACACCGTCCGAGAATCGCAAGCATTTGTGAATTGTGCGCCTGAAGATATCATAGCAGCCGACGAGCAATCCACCCTGCCGAATCAGCACGCACGTGTGTCAGTCACGTGAGCGCGCGCAAGGGATCGCCAATATACTACGGCCGATCGATCGCCCAGGAGAGAGATAGCAGGGGGGCAAAAAGTACGGCTCCTACATTCCGATCTCGTCGTCTTCGCATAACCTAATCGCCCAATCAGCCGCCTAAGCAAGCCCCCCCCGGAAACAACCATCGGAAGAGAACAACAAGGACTCCTCGCGGCACACGAAGGAAAAGGCGCCCGGCGCGGCGCAGTACGGCGACTCCGACCGCCCCGCGCTGGGCCGTAGCGCGGTGGCACGCGCGCCGGGCGCGCGGCCGGGGAGATGGCAACAAGCCGGAGGAACTTCTCGAGGCGGCTAAACAAATGGGGCGAGGGGAATTTTGATCCGCCCCCGGGTCAGCGCCTAACGCGGCGTGTTCCTCGCGCAAAAGGCTCGCGCGGCTTTTCGATAGATCGCCACTGCCGCGCACGGGCCCCCGTGCGCGCGCGTTTAATGGTGGTGGCTCTTAGCCGCATGCATGCGCCTGTGCGCGCGCCGTGTTGGTATGTGCGTGCCGTGATCTTGGTCCGGGGCGCCGCGGGTACGCCGCTTGGCTTTCTTTACTCGGTGACTCGGTGTTGCGAGTCGGTAGCCCTGTCTGCCCCTGGCTGCCTGTATGCATGGCTGTGTGGTCGTGTCTAGTGGAGTAGTTGTAGCGTGTACTGACAGTACTGTACTTTTCCAGTCTACGATGTCACGTTGTGTCGAGGAATACGCTCGTACGTATGTCGCCAAACCGATGTGTATATGTACGTACATGTACTGATACATATGCAGGCCCTACGTGGACCTAGCTACTGCGTGCGAACACATGTCCGGGGCAAATGGCATTATTCCGAGCAGTCAAAAGTCGGTACTGAAAAGCGCTACAGCAGGGAGCCGCGGGGCCGACGACCCTGACTGCCGGCATCTTCTCTTAGGTAAAGGTAAAATCTATGCGTGTGCTACATGCATGTGTTCACCAAGAGGCAACGCAATAGCAAGCGTTGGGTTGGGCACTTGCGGTGTACCAAAAAGGACCTTGGTAGTGGGAGGACCATACTAAAATCAGAGAGCGCCGCTCGCTCGTGTTGACTCCACCGATTAGTTCGAGACTCTCCGTACACACACCCAGATGGCATGGATATCCAGTCCATTGTTTTTTCACTCCTGCACGCATGATGATGGATTATGCGGACCATCGTGCATGGTGATCGTGTGTCCATCGTGCACTGGAGAAGAACCTGAGATCCCAGGTCGCACGCTAACAATGCAAGACTCCTAGGGGAGTAGCACACACGCCCTGCGCTACGTCGCAATCGTCTCCCCCCAATTATTCGCGCTGCGCACCGCTGCACCTGCACGTACTCGATGGCGCGCGTGGACCTCGCCTAGGACTAGGAGCCTTGTGTGGTCTCCCCCTTGCTCTGCGCCCTCTCCTTCCTTTCTTCGAAAGCCGCAGTGGTCGGTGCCGGGCAGTGGGCACGTACTGCTGGTCGAGCGCGACGTGGTGGTGGCCGCCTCCTCCAACCAAAAGCTGCCGCGCCGAGCAGCCCCGCGCGCATGTGCCCAGCCACACACGCAGCGCGGTGGGAGCGCATGATTGATCGGCCAGCTCGTCCGGCCGCGGTTCCCGGCGCGGAGGCGTCCAGCAACGGCCAGCCGGCCGAGGGGACCGTGGCCCCGGGGCGTGGCCGCGTGGGGTGGTTTCGTTTTCCGGCCGTTTCGGTGGGAGGTCGCTGCCTTTCTCCGCGCGATCATTGCGAGTTTCGCTTAGCTTACGTTTTGCCGGCTCGAGGGGTCGCGGCGGTGGGCGGTGGCCTCAGGATGGACGGGCCGGGGTGATTGGGGCGGACCACGACCCGGAAATCCATGATGATTTCCCCACCACTGCTGGTGCTGGTGCCTGGTACCCTGACGGGTTTTGGGGGCACGACTGCGCTAGCCGAACTACGGTGTCAGCTGACTGACGGAAGCCAGGCGAGCAACAGCGGGTGTGAGTGTGTGACAAGGCCACGGAGTTTTGTTGGGTTGGGGTGGTCATGCGTTACGCGACAACAGGCGCGCGTCCAAGGAGTAGCGGCCGAGTTGCAGGAGAGGAGCTGTTCGTCAGGTGTTTCGCAGAAGACACGTACGTTGCCATGGACCGTTCTTCCGAGCCCAGCACTGGCTTTTGTTTTCCCCAGACCCGGGTCAATTGTTACATTCAGTCCCCAGTGCGGGTACGGGTAAGCATTTTTCATCAGGGTAGCCAACTTTTTTGTTTTCGAAGGAGCTCAACACCCGATTGCCCGATTGTACCACAAGAACAAGAACATTGAAGAACAGAAAAAAAGAGAGTAGAATACAACAAAGGAAGTACAAGTTATTTACCTCGATAGCCTTGAAACCTTCTCGATTTGTATCTATCTGATATTCTGATGATCTGATAACACGGTAAGTCTTCGGTGATGTAATGTTGTCGGATGCCCAGTTTCACAAAAGAGGCCTTTGTGCTACGCAAGTTCAGGCCCATTAATTAGCCCATCACAAGTACAAAAGCCCATTAATTCCCCAACATACTTAGCTCGACCTGGTCCGACTCGAGCCCAATTTTACCCCACAGCGCGTCTCCCCCAATCGTCTCGCACGTACGGTCTCAGGCGCCTCGGCCTCGCCGCTGCACAGACGCTGGAGACGACGGCGGCGGCGAGATGACGGTGTTCCACTTCCTCAACTGCGCCTTCCTCACCTTCGGTCCCCACGTCGTCTACTACTCTGCCACCCCCCTGTAACTCCCTTCCCTTACTTCCTTTCTCTCGTGCTCTCTCTCTCTGAGATCCGTATGCTAAACACGCGAGATCTGCGTGTGTTGCGCGATCTGGGAGCTTTGCCGCGTGATCTGCACCGAGGAGCACGAACGCCTGATGGTGCGCGTTCTTGATGTGATCCGGGCCTGTGGGATGTGGTTTTAGTCAGTACAATTGCAGTGAATTTTGCTCAGTTGAGTTGGGTTGGCATGAGACACTGAGACAAGTTCCGTGTGTGCTGGCTTACTTATGTTGCACTGTTCGTTGGGATTCATAGCTTAGCTTGAGTGGATTGTGGTGTTCGAATCGAAACTGGTTAGCTGACCATTTTTACTAGCAGTACCTGTTACGTTAACTTCATGCCTACACTCTTTTGTGTGTTGGGAGGGGAATATTAGGTGGAAGATGCTGGTGAGCTGCACCAATATGAAATGATGCTACTGACTGTATGGAAGAACACTTCAATCTTGTGGAAGTAAATTCTTATTGGATCTATATTGTCAGTAGAGAGTAACCACATGATAATAATATAAATCTGTCAAGTGAATTCTGGAGGGGAATGGATTATTCAAACAACGTAATAACAGGGTGACCAAGTAAATTATATCAAATGGTTGTTAGTATGGCCTTTCTGTCGGTGTTTCGTACCGCCAACTAGTGATTGTACGCCGCTCTCTCCTCACTTCCAATGGCTAGCACACAAGAGACAAGGAGTATATACTGGTTCGGGAAGATCCTTTCGTCCAGTTTCGGCAGGAGTCGTGTTCCTTGGATCAAGCGCACTGGGCTTACAACAGGGTGCTTGCAAGCAAGCGTTCGTGCGATGTGTGGCTGTATGCGTCGAATGCGAGAGAGAGTGAAAGGAGGCCTGGTTCCCTTTATATAGGCTAGGGACCGGGCAACAACGTTGAGAAATGGAGGGGGTCCCCGACCTCAGAGGTTGGGGGTTGTGGCGTGGTCAGGTCTTCCTTGCACCAAGAGGCCTCCTTGTCCTGTCCCGTTGGCTGGTCGTGGGTTTCGCACGCCTTGTACGGTGGCTTCTGCGCCGCGTGGGGTGCTTACGCACGGCCCGACCTACTCCGTGGCGTGCTCCTGTCCTATCCGTCAACTCCGTGGTAGTGAACGGGACGGGTGCTGTTGCTGTCGTCCGTACTGGTGATGAATGGGCGGGCCTTGATTAGTGGCCTGGACGGGGCGTGCCGCTCGTCCCGGCTTTCCTCGACCTCTTTAGTGTGCTCACGGCAGCTCCTCGCCGTAACGTCTGTCACTAGGTCCCACCTCACCTGCGGGACAGTATCGGGCCTGGCGCGGTGGCATGGCCTTGATCTTGACGGGTCTCGTTGACGGCGAAGGCGATGATGACGCCGGGGCGTGTGGGCGCGTACGGCCGCGCGTTGCCTCATCCTGCAGGCGGTCTGAAGGGTGTAGCCTCACCCTCAGACCCCCTGGTTAAAGGTCAGCTCCCCTCGCCTGGTCATGTCTCCGGCGTGGGGCAATGCCTCTTGTATAGCGCAGGTCTTCCTGAGTCAAGGAGTGGGTAAGGCGCCGTGGGCCCCTTGCGGGCCCCGCCCCCGAGCCGGTTGAGCCAGCGAGTCATGGCTCTTGGCTTCCGACCAAGGGAGGTTGGGTGGTGGGCTTCAACGTCGTCTGGGCCATTTCCAGGATGCTTCTAGCTGTTGGTCCTTTGGCTTTTTGGTGCCTGGTTGCCTTAAGCCCCGTTCCTGAGGGTACCCCGAACCTGTCACTTTCTTTCTGTAGTTGCAAGGTTGTGGTGCTGTTCTTTTTTCAGTGGCATTAAGGTCTGAATATCTCATTTCCCATCTAATGCAACGGTCACATCCAGTTCAACTAAACCCTGCTTATTTTTCAACTGTCACCCACTTGAGCAATGAGAGTGTCTACCCATGATCCATGGAACATTTAAATAAGTTAGATGAATTCTTGGCCTAGTTTTATCTGAATGTATACCCTAGTTGACCTAGTTTAATCTGAGCATAGATGAACACACTTCTGTATCCATAGGTCCCTTTTACTACACTTTCTTATCCTTTCATTTGTTTCAGGTCAGAGTATGATACAATCGGCACTTCTGTAAAAGCGGCTGTTGTTTATCTTGGAACTGCACTTGTAAAGGTCAGCAAACAGTCCAGGATTCTTATGTCTTCTGAAACTTAAAATGATAAAGGGTTTACATCTAGTGCACAATCATGGGAAAACAGATCTTTTTATTTGGGCAGCAAATAACATGAAGAATTCCAGAAGGAAAAAACAAAGAGATGTGGATTGTGGATTACTGAGTTATTCTAGAACCTTTCAACATTTTCAACTTCAAACTAAAGATGTCAGATGAAACATAGATAAGGAAAAAAATTTGCAAGTGTACTGTGGACACTGGATATGTAATACCAGCCCCTTTTCCCTTTGATTTATCTTTGTCATATATTCACATTTTTACTACTCTTATGTCTTGATATAGAGTGGCAGAACTCAAAACGTTGTACATATGTAAAATAATTTGAGGGGCCTATGCCTAGTTTTTTGGATTTCTTTTGGTGTTAGTTTGATATACGAGAACTGTTTTTTGTCATTAGTTCACTTAGTCATGCTTTGGCATAGATACCTCACAAAAAGAAAATTTGACTGTACCATGATTCTTAAGCCAACTTATTTACCATTCATGGATATCATGTTCTCCATTTGATTTTTTTTCTAGTTCAAATCATTTATATCATGTTATCTTGCCTCCTTGCATCTACCTTTTCCGATTCATATTTTCCCTGACACTATGTTTTCCTTAGTAATAAGTTTAACATAATTCTGCAACATTTATGCACACTTTTGACTTTCTGAAATAAACTTTTGCGTTGGGGGTTAACATGATGCATAACAAACAGCTTTTTCTTTGACTGCTATTAAAGAAAGTAGTGAACATTTCTTGAATTCAATTCTTTCTGCATGGTATAAACTGGTATTGCTCCCCGTTATACAGTTTTCTTTGTATTGTTATTCTTTGAAGAAAAGTGGGCAAGTTCAAACTTTTCCTGTTCTGATGTATCCAAGATAAATTGTTTGAAGTTTTTGTACTTAATTTCAGTGGATGGCATTACCTATTGTCTTCCTTGCCATGCTATATTTCTATACCTACTACTATCATGATCTACTTGTGACCAAAGTTAGTGAATTGGTTGCTAACATTGCTATATCGTATTGGCAGCTTGTTTGCTTAGCAACATTGCTCAAAGTACCTGAGAATGATAGCTTTGATCCCTATCAGGTATATTTGCTTTTCTTGGCACACAAAATATACTTTGATACCATGTTCTTGGCGTCCTCTAATATATCTTGTTCTTTCAAATTGCAGGAGTTAATGAAAGTTTTTATTGGGTTCATTGATGTAGCTGGACTATATTTTGCTCTGACACAGTTGACTCACAGAAACATCTCTCAGAATCATAAGTTCCAGGCTGTTGGTCTTGGTAAGTACAGAGTTCTCGCTGACATTTGATTCATGTCATCAAACAGCGTCCATGGGGATATTTATTCTTGCATCTCCATTCTGTGCCTTTCCTATTTTTCCTTGCGTACAATGTGCTGAAAAATATCTGCTTAGCCTTTTCTATGTGGCCATCTTGAGTTGCGCTGAATTTAGTTTTCCATGATATGGCTTTGGCTTGGATACAAAAGCGCACTTAGACTTATTGGTTACTGACAGTGGTTACCAGAAATTCAACAGCATGTCCTTTTGTTTGTTGCTCTGCATAATTGTGGAAGAATGTGTGGTTTTGTACTTTTCCCATCTAAGATAACTTTGTTGTGATTTATCATCGATGTGTTGGTGTTTTCAGGTTGGGCTTTTGCTGATTCGGTTCTGCACCGACTGGCACCTCTGTGGATTGGGGCAAGAGGGCTTGAATTTACGTGGGAGTTCATATTTCAAGGAATTGAAGCAAATGCTAATCTTGTATGCCACTCCGTAGTGTCAGATTCCTTGTTTTGAAGAGACCAGCTTCCTAGTGCTACAACTCATCATGTTTATTTAACATAGTTGTTGACAAGAAGACTGCTGATTTGTGTTTCTCTACAGGTGATGACCCTCTCCCTTGCTGCATTGGGATCATTGATGTGGCTTAGGAAGAACAAGCCTAGGACTTTGGTTCCAATAATTTATGCATGTGCTCTGCTCTTGGCAACAATGCCATCTATCACAAGGTAAAGCATCCCTATCATGCTCCACTTTGTTTGTGTTCTTATTTCCCCCTTTTTCTGAAATAAAAATGTTTTATTATGAGAAATAATAAATTTAGATGTGTGTGTCTACTTTTTGCTGTTACCTACGTCTTTATTAAATTATTGTGGCGTTATATGTATTAACTTGAGATAAAGGCTCTGTTGCTGCTGCTACTAATTTGAACTGGGGAAGATTATCTGTTCAATTAACAGCGTGCTTTACACCTGACCAATTAGATAACCATGGTACTTGATGTCCAATTCAGAACAATTTTTATATATTCCTTTTTCAGATTTTCCTTAACCCTTAACTGTTCGCAATTTAGAAGTCCTAATTTTCCTTGTCCGTTGGATGCATAATCATTTTGTGCAAGGTCCCATACTCCCATGAATACCGTGAACCTTTTCTCGCACTAGTTGTGAACCAAACTAAGTGTTTGAATTAAGTATCCAGGCAAATGCTTTGTTTTGAGTTTTCTGTTGAATTCCAGTATACGAGTGTCTAGGTTTGGTAATTGATCTTAGCCTTTGGGGGGTTATGGTATTTCACCAGTGATCGGAACATATCATTCTTTACTCGTACCATTTGATCTGATTATTTAGTTGCTTTGCTGTGACTTGCACGTTCCATGCTTTCTAGATATTTCGCTTATTGTTTACTGGGCTAAACATGCTCACCAATATCGCAGTTACTTGAGAAGATCACTGGAGTGGCAGACACCAAAGGTGGTTGGCTTCGAGCTATTCTCCTCGCTTGTTATGGCTTTCATCAGCTGGCAGCTGTTCTCGGCTTGTCAGAGACCGTTGTAGTGAGTCGACGATAGCAGTCTCAGTTTTACCTACAGTTTGACGCTCTTGAAGGTGCCTCCTGATGTATGTCAAGAATTAGGATGATCCTTGAGCCCTTCCGCTACAAAGCTTTCTTCGTCTTTGATTATAGAACATTTTACTTAGAATCATCTGTTGTGAGTTGCAGAGCAGAAATCCATGCCTCAAATGAGTGGTTATGTAACAGATGCTATTCAAGGCATTTGAGCGGAAAGAGTTTTCTTTTTAATCTTGCTGTGCATTTCATATCCTATGTTTGAGTCGCATCATCTAGCGTATAGATCGTATAATTCAGTTATCTTATCAGAATGCAAGAATAAAAGCATTGGTTGCATCTCTCCCTCCTGCCACTTAGCTGTACATGATTTGATTTGCAAGACGTGGATGTGTATGCACTGTGATTTCAGAGTCGCAGAACTGACTGGAGTCCTTTTATATGTGAACACCTCAAGATCAATTGCGGGCCTCGACCCCAAAAACATGTTTGCACGGTATTCATCAATTGTCATGGATACATACCGAAGTAAATTCAATCAAAAACATACATCGCGTTTTATATATCACGGTTTATATGAGGCAGCGGCGACAGATTGGCTGCTGCTGCTACCAGGGCGGGCGCGCGCGTCCATCCCTACTCGGACTCCTCGACGGCGGCCTCCACCCGGAGCAGCACGAAGCCGACGGCGACGCCGACGAGCACGAGGCCGTTCATGATGGCGGCGATCCTGAAGATCTCCGCCGCGGCGTTCATCTGGGCGCCGAACGCGCTGCCGCGCCGCGTCTTGCCGGCGGGGCTGAGCGAGGCGACGATCTTGGCGAAGGAGTAGTCGGCGGTCTTGCGCATGCCGAGCATGGTGACCTTGTTGAGCCCCTTGAGGCCGCTGTAGGCGTTCATGCCCTCCACGTACGTGACGCCGCCGGACGACCTCTTCTTGGCCGCCGGGGCCGCCAGCGACGGGATCGTTGCCACGGCGAACGACGCCATTCCTGCGCTCTCGGTGGGCTAGAGCCTGCGAGTCGACAGCGGACGAGCAAAGTGAGAATTGCAACGCACGGCAACGTCGTGACGCGCTGTGATGCAGGGAACGGGAAGAATGCGGCATGGACGGAACGACGCTTACCTTTTTCCTGTGGCTCGTGAGCAAGAGTGTGGCGGCTATGGTGGTGGATGGCTTGGGCGGGCGGGTGGGATCGCGCATTTGTACGGGAGATCAGGGGAGGATAAGGCGGGGCGGGGAATGGACGGTTGCCAAAGGGAAGTTTATCCTTGGTGGTGACATGGAGGAGGTCCATTTGGTGGCCAGAGGGATCCTGATTGGCCAGGGATGGTCCACTCGTCTATGTTTTCGTCTTACTTTTTCCGGAGGCGTCCGTGGAATGCACACGCACACGCTGGCTGCTCCTCGTTAACGGCCAGCTATTTTACTATACACGATACTAGCATGTACTACTGTTCGTAAATGATTGATCAAAATTAATTATATACTACTAAAAGTTTTACCTGTGGTATGGTAGTAGTACAAGGGTACGGTACCCAGAAATCTTTTGGACAAAAAAACATTTATCCAAACTGAGTTACTTAGAGTGCTAGAAGAAGAGGAATTATATTGGCATAAAAGATCCAATACAAACTGATTGTTGAAAGGGGATAACAACACTAACTACTTTCACAAAATCGCTAATGGAAAGAAGAGGAAAAAAATCTATATTCTGTTTAAAAAAGGTGGAGTGAACATCGAAGGGGATGAGAATATCCTAAAACATACCACACAATACCATAAAGATCTGTTTGGACCCTCCGAAAGTCCTCATTTAAACTTGATGCTGGCTGAAAAAGTGACTATTGAGGAAAACAACCTCCTCTTTTCGTGAACACGCAGGAAAGCTGCATATCTTTGTATTAAGAAGGAAAGAACATTAGAAATGTTACAACGCGAGCTAACCGGGCACACGCACACGGAATTACAACGCGGGCCAACCGGGCACACGCACACGGAATTACAACGCAGGCTAATCGGGCGCACACACATGGATTCACACTCGAACCCACAAACCTAGACACAACCACTCTCTTGAACTTGCCAAAAGATACAACCTCGTCAAGGGTGCTAAAGGTCTCAGAACTGCAAATGTGGCAAAGCATCCACCCAGACATTAGGATCACGGCGGCAAAGCGTCCGCCCGAACACAACAACGGTGGCAAAGCATCCAGCCAACCAGCACGATCATGGCGGCAAAGCATTCGCTCGAAGCAACCAACGGCGGCAAAGCATCCGCTAGAGAAGAGGGGGCGGCAAAGCATCCGCCAGACGACGATGACCTAAGCAACCCGGGCGAGGTGGACGAATCGAAGCGAAAACAAGCGCAGAAGAAGACACTTCCCAGGGAGAACAGACGACCACCACGAGGACCCTGACCGGCCGGAGACGACTAGGAGCGACGTTCAGCAACGATCCCTTCAGTGACGGCAGCAAGAACCTGCTGAGCTTCCAAGATGACGCCTCAAAGGAGGGAGCGACGCTGCTGGCGCCGTTGTCGTCCGACCAACACGGTCAAGGCTTTCACCCGGAAGCTCATCGTAGGGGAGGGAAAGGGGGAATGAATGACGCCTTCAAGAACGGAAGCGGTGCCCGAGGGTGTCGCCGTCATTGACCCGCAAGCAGGCATAAGGCTTTCACCTACACCCTGTTCCCTCCCCAGAAATCACCGCCGCCACCAGAAGCACGGGGATCACCGGGCGCCAAGGAGTCGAAGGAAGCCGCCACATAGCCGGTTGTCCGGTCCCCCCGCCGGCGGAAGATGGCGCAACCACTAGAGAGGGGTTGGGAGGGAGGGGGGCGGCCACCCGGCCGGTCACACAGCGGCGGCGCATGGAGCCCCGCCCTCGACGGACCCGACAGCCAGGGAGGAACGCGGCCACCCTCGCCACCCGCCCATCGGCAGCGAAAGGGGCGGCAAGGGGAGGGACGCGGATCCGACCGCCGTATAGGCAGCAGCCTCCCGGCCGTGGTCCCCTGTCCTCCAGATGGTGGAATTGGAAGAACGCGGCGGTCATCATCGAGGAAGGGACCCCTACGCCAGGGATGTGTAGATCCGAGCTCAGGGGAGGTGGATCTGCTAACGGCGGTCGACGGTCGGCGGCCGGCGACCGCCGGCGCCTAGGGTTTGCGGAGTGGGAGTGGAGAGGGAGAGAGGAGGAGGGAAGGGGAGGGAGAGAGCGTGACGCGGGGCCGGCTTTGGCGGCAGCCGCCGGAGTTAGGCGGGTAGGCGGGCTGCTGGTGTTGAGCTATCGCCTCTGAGTCGCCCCTTTTGGAGCGCTCAAGAGGCCCTCCTCCTTCCATATCTATCATCCGAAAACAAACTCCTCACAAGACCTTTCTCGGTAGAAGAAATTAAAAAAGTGGTTTTCTTGGAGAAGAATACTGCCCCAGGGCCTGATCACCTGCCGATTGAGTTTTGTCAATCTGGATGGGAGATCATAAAAACAGATTTAATAGACATGTTCTTTGAGGAACACAAGTTAGATGTGGAAAGGTTAAACTATGGAGTTATCACTTTAATCCCGAAATTGAAAGAGGCTAGTAAAATCCAACAATATAGACCAATATGTTTATTAAATGTGAGCTATAAAATTATAACCAAAGCTCTGATGCTTAGATGTGAAGATTGCATGAGTAGAATTATAAATAGATGCCAGACAGCTTTCCTAAAAGGTAGAAATATTATGGATGGAGTGTTGAGTTTACATGAGATTCTGCATGATACTAGAACTAAGAGAAAGGATAGGGTGGTGTTAAAGCTAGATTTTAAAAAAGTATTTGACAAAATAAGCTGGGATTTCTTTTTCAACTGTCTGAAACAAAGGGGTTTTTGCAAAACCTGGTGTAAATGGATCAGAGATGTGGTGTCATGTGGGACCTTGAGTGTTAGAGCCAATGATATGATTGGAAGCTACTTCAAAAGTGGCAAGGGTGAAATAAAGGGGATCCTCTGTCTCCCCTCCTCTTCAACCATGCAGCTGACACCCTAGCTAAAATGATTAACAGAGCACAAGAAAATGGACTGGTGAAAGGACTGGTCCCTGAATATATCCCTCATGGAGTAGCAATATTACAGTATGCTGACGATACAATCCTGTGTATGCAAGATAATGAGGAAACTGCACTAAATATAAAATTACTTTTATACCTATATGAGAAGATGTCAGGCCTTAAGATAAACTTCAGCAAAAGTGAGGTTATCATGGAAGAACAGAAATCGTTAGAGTACTCTGAAATGATGAATTGTGCTACTGGAGCGTGGCCAATTAGATATCTTGGGGTTCCAGTCTGTGGATCCAGATTACATATTATGGACCGGCTCTTATTAGATGAAAAGCTGCTTAAAAGATTAGATGGTTGGCAAGGTAGTTCCCTGACTGTTGGAGGGAGACTAACTCTGATAAATGCCTGTTTAAGTAGTATTCCAATCTATGCAATGTCCATGTACCTTCTTCCAAAAACCATTCTAAAGAGAATGGACTTAACCAGAAAGAGATTATTTTGGCAAGGAGGGGGGACTAAGAAGAAATACCATCTAGTTAAATGGGTTAAAATAGCGAAATCAAAAAGGAAAGGTGTCTTGGGCATACAAGATTTGAGGAAGATGAACTTGAGCTTGCTCTGTAGATGGTGGTGGAAACTTGAAGCAAAAGAGAGCCTGTGGCAGGAAATTGCTAGGAAAAAATATCTAAATGAAGGAGGTATACAACAACTAAAACCAAACCCCTCCAATTCCCCTATGTGGAATGATCTACTAAAAATGAAACACCTCTATCTGAAAGGAAGAACTGTCAAAATAGGAAATGGTTTAGACGCTGATTTCTGGAGAGACCCTTGGTGTGGGGAGATACCGCTAAAAGAAAAATTTCAGGAACTCTTTCAAATTTGTAATGAACAGGTAGAAAGTGTGGCTCAAATGGCCTCCAGAGGATGGAGTTTCACCTTCTGGAGGTGGCTCAATGAGGGAGCTCAAAACTATTTTAGACAGATGAGAGACATTCTTACATCTTGTGCTTTGTCAACCGACAAAGATATACCTAAATGGACTTGGGGAAATCATGAGTGTTTTCGGTGAAAACCATGTACTCCCACTTATGTAACTCTAAAATAGAGAATCCTAATTAAGAGATTTGGAAAACAAAGATTCCTCTCAAAATAAAAAAAAATTATGTGGCTAATACATCAAAACGCTATCTTAACCAAAGACAACTTGATTAAGAGGAACTGGAGCGGGGATAAAAGGTGCAGCTTCTGTAACTTGGATGAATCAGTTGAACACTTATTTTTTGACTGCTCCCTAGCAAGATATATCTGGAGTTTGATTGCAATTACAGTTGATGCTCCCTGTAGACCGACATCCTTTGTACAGTTTTGGATACGGGTCAGAAGATACCTTCCCCGTTCCAAAAAGATCCTTATGGCCAGCAGTATGCTGGGCTTTGTGGAAAACAAGAAATTCAGTTTGTTTTGATATAAAGCATATAAGATCTCCTACTGAGATTATCTGCTTGGCATCCTCTTTTATTTTGTATTGGGCAGGTCTTCAAAAGCCAGAGGACAAACGGGACCTGGAAGCCGGCACAGAAGCTATGAAGGAAACGGCGCTGCACTTTCACTCTCATTCAACACCGCCTGAAGATACATGAGTGATTCTGATCCAGTAGGAGGGGGTGCTGGAAGACTACGTCACAAGGAGATTCTGTTGCTGGATCGTCTCTGGAATGTTATTTTCACTAGTATGGTGTTAGTAATGGCTTCTGTAATAGACTATAACAGTGTCATCTTCAGTGAACAGTCCCTCTGTGTCTAGCTAGCTACTGAAGACCTATGTTCTGGTTTTTTGGTCTGTAGTTGAACTCATAGTACTATGCAAAACTTTGTAATTTCATTGTTCCCAAAGGTAATGAAATTTTGGTGAGGTCCTTGATGAAAAAATAAGAGAGTCATGGTAAAAGAACACAAATGGCATCAGTATAATTTTATTTTTAACACTAGAATGAAGTTTAAAGACCATTCCATTTGAAATATCACTTTTACAATATAATAATTACTAAATTATCCATAATAATGAATAGTTAGATCTTATATATACTATATACCACTAAATAGTAGTATTGCGTACAATAAAAGATCTCTATCTTTTTGTCGTGGCCTTGTGGCTGCGGTTCACTATCGTCTTTGCACAGTAGCACAATACCATTCTAGGATGAAGTTTTGCTACAGACCTACGGTGTTTAGAGCATTCTGTAAGACTGTAACCCTCCACTAGAAATAGAGCCTGTGTGCGTAACCCTTTTCTATTGAGTGAACATAAACACTACGCCATACGACCGATATCCATTGGTGACCTAGCTTTTAAAATGGTGGGATGGAGTGTCTATTCTATGGGCTCCACATGTCAGGATCTTCTTCAACCTTGGATACCGGCCGGATCTGTTTGCCTTTGCCCTTGCTCGACGGCTGGAAGGCAAGACCGACGGGGAGAGGGGAGGGGCGGGGGTGGCTGGAGGTGAGACTGACGGGGGAGGGGACGCCGAGGAGCTCCACGCTCCTATGGCGGTGCAGCGCCGGGTGTCGGAGGGGTCGAGGAGGGGCGGCGGCGGGCGAGATTTTGCGGGGAGGAGGGGTGGTCTTTATTAATTATACTACGTTCTGCATGTATATGCTAATAATTGGCCTCGCTCACTATTGAGAAATCGGCTAGGAGCGAGGGGAGCACCTCTATTTATAGGTGCTCATGATCATTGTGGTGTTGCCACGTGGCAACTTCCACACTCTTCAATACAAAATATCCTAACTCTAGAACCCTCCTCATCCTTATCTAGTTTCTTATATTTCTACCATACTAAAATATCTAGTGCTAGAGTATTCTACACTTCACCATGAAGTATGACAATTATGGCTCATACATTCTCTCCAATTTTTTAGAACCTTCTTACCTTGCCATGATCTTACCCTTATACATGGCAAAGTTAGTCTCTTGAGATCTCCACAATCTTCTAGAATGTTCCAAATATGCATTGCATATTTCAATACTCACCCCATGCACACACTATGTTGAACTAGCTGCATGCAGCAAAAGACTTGTTGGATCGTATATTTATTTCGTGTCCGACTCTACGGCAGCTACAAGCTCCCAACCCGCACCCAAGCTGGCCCTAGCAACACCGTGGCGTCAGTGGCCAGGACACCAAAAGGAGGTATGCAATTGTTTCCGTTCCTGGCCAATAAACAAGATGGAGTGTGTAGGATTGGTATGCGATTGTTCATTATAGTAGTAGTAGTTTATTTTTTTTTTGCCATGGATCAATGAAAGTAGCTAGAGTAGTCAGTCTGCAGTTAGTTGGTTTCATTTGAGTTAACTGTTACCCACAAACACAACACATATATCTAATTAATGTAAATGGTAATGACATGCATGGGCACGAATGATGCCGAAATGCAATGGCTCTACTCTTGTGGCAAGGCTGGCGGAGCAGTGTACACTCTTGACAGCCATTCCTCCTCCAGGCTGCTGCTTGGTGGTGCTAGACACTGTAGACAACCCAGACCGCGGCTGTCTCTGCAGCGTCAGCGAGTACAGCGCCTTCGTCGAAGCCAACCTCGACATCGACTCGGTGTGGATGCTTTACGGCACGTGCGGGGGCCGTAAGGAGGCGGTTCCAACTACCGGCTGATGCCTCTCCTTCCCCTCCGCCGCCATCATCCCCAGCTCCTCCGCCTCGCCAGCCGCCGCCATCTAGCCTCTCGCCGCTCGAGAAGCAGCGGCCTGCTGGATCGTCTGGTGGGGTGTTGGCTGGGATCGTGGTGGGGAGCATCATCAGAGGCACCCTTACGATTGGTGGCGTGATGCGGTTAGTACACAAGTGGCGGGTAGCAGGTGAGGCAATCAATTTTGTTATGCATGCTCTCCTGTATTCGCTTGCATTGCTTTACTTTGTGGTGCGTGCAGGGGAGGTGACACCCACTGTCAGGGGCAAAGCTAGAGCATGGACGACCTGAATGCACACTACAATATGTATATGTATAAAAATCTATGTCTAGCCTATACAATGACAAAACGGTAATAGTAAAAATGCTTACTAAAATGATGTATCTGACCAAATATTGTAGGAAAAAGTGTTAGGATGGGGATGATTAGTGCATCGATATAATAAATTAAGGGATCGATTTGCACCAATTAAAACATGCAGAACACTTCCAACATACTTAAGAGATGAAAAATACATATTTCCAATATTATTACACCAATTCCCCAATTACATGATTTTGTATATTACTCCAATACCCCAAGTCTCAAATATATTGCCTATTTGTCACAATTTGCGAAAGCAAAACCTCTAAATGCAGACCCTAACATTGCAATTTAAATGAATGAATCAGAATTGGTGGCTAAAGAAATTGGAACACTACCTTATTACTTCAAATAAATTGATTTGCACCCGAAACATTCGTAAGGAAATTAGTTGCATACCATTGAAGTTTGGAGCAAAACAACATTCCATAAGGATGTTGTAGCGGAGAGAAATAGAAAAGGAAGCTTACAAGCAGCTTGAGGCCGTGGGCACCGATCTGGCGAGGAGGCGTGCTGCAGCGACCGGTGATGAGCGAATGATGCCTCCCCATCTTTCGCGACATGCAATTTGGAACCTGGAAGATGAAGTTTTTGCATTTTGAGCAACCGCAATTTCGCGAGTGTCATTTTCCCAACCGGAACTAATTAATAAGGACTAAAGGTCTCCATCTTTAGTACCGGGTCTTTCACCTGGGACTAAAAACCTCCTTTTGTCGCGGTTGGTAACACCAATCGTGACTAAAGGTGTCTCCACGGACTACAAAATTTAGACCCAGCACTATCTTTAGTCCCGGTTCCAAAAACAACCGAGATTTTTGTTGAGGATGGAAGGTCATTTTTCTACTAGTGTAACTCTTGCTCGTCATGCGCGCGACACACTTGGCTTGTTAGCAAACGACCACCAAAAACAACCGAGATTTTTGTTGAGGATGGAAGGTCGTTTTTCTACTAGTGCAACTCTTGCTCGTCATGCGCGCGACACACTTGGCTTATTAGCAAACGACCATTGGCCCGTCCATGTGAGCTTTTTCTGATACAATGCTTTGAACTGCCCTATTTGTTTATTGCGCTATCCTATCTGCAAAGAAAGTAAGCAAGCGTAGCAAGCATGGGCTGCTAGGCCGGATGGTGGTGCACGCATCGGAGTTCAGGGAGTGCACACATGGTGGAAATTAAGTTCTAATCTTTGGAATTTTATTTTTTTTGCTGGTGCCTATGCACTCGGCAAGCCTAAGTGCCTAACGTGGCTTCGCCCCTGAGTGAGAGTAGTGTTAAGTGTTGTATCCTGCATCTGCAAAGGCTAGCCGTGAAATTCGTGAGTCAGTTTGCTTCTTTCGTTATTATTTTCTTCTGCTTTCACTAAGGCCACATGTTTCTCACATTAACTTTTTTCGAAGTGGAGTGTTGGTTTCTTCACGGTATTGCATATTGATTTTGATCGCCAGTCAATATTCAGTCTTCTAGTTGAAATTTTATGGTCATGGGCTCTTAATTTGGCGTATGAGATCGATGCTCTTGATTTAATCATTTTTTTATTCAGGAACTGTGTACACTATCTCTATCTGCGTTTACGATACTTTTTGCTTATGCAGAAGATGGGCTATCAGATCGAGGATTTCATGTGACAAGACTGAATACATATACAACCGTAATTTTTTCGCGTATGTGGGATGAACTTTTTCATTTACCTTTTCTAACAATCATCTCCTTTCTCACCACATGCACAAACAAGTCTTTCCACATCCTGTTGAACTTATTCCTGTGGTCTGTGGTACCTGTTTTAAACCTGAATTTTTTTTTTGCTGGTGTTGAGAATTTGCTGTAACGGGCCTTAGTGGATCTTTTTTTAGCCCACGCAGGGGTTGTGTTTGGTTCGGGACCAAGTGGGTTGGGTGGCTCCATCCCTCCTTTTTAGGTTGGGTTTGAGCCACTTCATGTTTGGTTGAATGGGTTAGTTTCATTCCAGTTTTTTATTTGGTAGGAGGTATTAAGAGGGATGTATAGATGTTGTTTTAACACCGTTAGCATCCTGTCAACTGTTGGTCCCGTCTGTCATCCTCTATTTTTTTCCTTATCTTCTTCCTCCAGCAAGAGCAGCCCAGGCCTCCCATGCGCCTTATCTTCTTCCTCCGGCAGGAATAGCCTGGGCCTCTCCCGCCGACTAGTGCCTCCCCAACCCACCTCCAGCCTCACCTCCTGCCCCGTCCTCGCCTCTCCCAGGGTCCAGCACAGTCCTCCCAACGCCACCTCCTCGCCGCGCCCTCCTCCGCGCCGCGTCGGCCGCTGTCCTTCACGTCGCACCGGTCGTCGTTGCCCACGCCATCCTCCCTGCCTCGACGAGCATGCCCGAGCTCGGCTCGGCGGCGGTGGAGCTCAACCTTCTGCCGGCTGGTGATGGAGCTCCTCTTGGGCGCACATTCTCGCGCATTCGTGCTCGCCTCCCTCGCCCACGCCATGCAATCCAGGAGCGGACGGAGCAAGACGGCGTTGAAGTAGGACGAATATTCCCTCTAGGGATGAGCCCAACCCACCTCATTTCTAAACCAAGCATGGGTCTAACTGGGTCGAACCTGTCCCAACCCACCTGGACCCTCAAACCAAACACACCCTAAGAGTTTCAGGACATGGTTACTCTAGAGCCCTTAGGAGTGTCATCATCAGGTTCCTAGGAGTACCGTTGCTAACATCATCATCATCAAGGTCCATGGAAGGTCCATCTCAAAGGAATCAGTGCTCGTAGCCTAAGAGGGAAAGGGGATAAATTAGGCAAAATTATAATCTTAACATATAACTTCCACTATTTTGCATAAAAATATAGACTAGATCATGCTATTTAAATATGCATCTATGGTTCATCTAGTGAAAATTTCTACGCACAAAGAGTTTTGCAACCTAGAGTCAATCATAACAATAACTATTCTATGAAAGTAAAGGCACACAAGTTGCAAGTAAGACATACGAAAATGTAAAGAAGTGAGTTAGGAAGGATGCAAACTTGGCATGGCTATTTATCCCGTAGTATTGGTAGGCAAATGCTACCCCTAGTCTATGTTGGAGCTCCACCAAGGTATGCTCCCGGTCACCAAGTCTCTCCATCTTGAACTCGTCACAAAGACTCTCGCCAAGCCGGATGAGAAGCTTGTCACGAAGGCAAGCGCTCACGGCTCCCTCTCTTCCAGTCACTTTAACGTCGTCTCCACTACGAAGCTTTTCCATGACGAAGGAGGGGGTCTCCTCGTCCCCCGCACACAGTTGTCATCGTCGCTCCACACCACGCTGGAGGGTTGAAGACTTGCCGACGAGCCACCATAACCCCAAGAGGCCGGCGCACCAAGCTTACAATGGCGGTTCACTTCTTGAACCACGCCTTTTTGCACTCACTCTCTCTAAGCCTATCCTAACACTTAATCACTCTTTAAGCTTGTGCTAATTACCTTTGGATGATCACTTTTGCATTTTTGGTGGTATGGATGTATTCTTGATGTGTCTTGCACTCCAATAAACTTTTACACACTCCAACAACTCTAAATGGGGGAGTAGAAGGGGTATAAATAGCCCAACATATCAAAAGAACCGCTACTCCAACGGCTAGTAAAACAGTTGTACCAATTATCATACATACATCTATGGGCCCACCAGAAGGTTTGGATAAGTCCGCATAAAGGGCTGTACACTTAGACGTGTCAGACATGGAGACTACGGTGCAGGAAGCGTAGTCTATGTGGAGGACAGGAACTAATCGAGGATAAGGAAACTACTCGTAGCAGTTAGAGTAGAACTCTCTAGTCAAATCCGACTAGTACTCCTGTAAGATTGCCGACCTGTAACCCTGCTCTCCGATATATAAGGGCGGGCAAGGACCCCCTCAAAACAAGTTCAATCTAATACAAGAAAACAACACACAGGATGTAGGGTATTACGTGATCTAGCGGCCCGAACCTGTCTAAATCGTATGCCTACGTACACCATCGAGCTCCTGATTTCGACGACACCAACCAACCAAAACTCTACCCCGGGTACTCTCTTGGTAGGTTGCCGGGTTAAAACATCGACACCAATTAATCTGACGCATGATCCGCCACCGTATTTTGGCCATAACTTTCAACTTCGAACTTTGATTTCGATGTTCTTGTACTTGTTGGAAAGCTTGTGAAATTCTCTACGACATTATTAAAAAAATCCAGACCATTCAATCACATTTTTAGCACAGCTCAAATTCCGACAGTACCGTCGGACCTTCTGGTCACCACGTCGCTACTCTTCGATTTTGGTCATAACTTTTTACTATGAAATTCGATTTTGATGATCTTGTATTTGTCAAAAAGCTTGTAAAATTCTTCCAAAGATTTTAAAAAAAGTCCATACCTTTTGATCAACTTTTGAGCACAGGGTGAATGCTCAAAAGTTCGATGCACATAATTTTTCAAGCGTTGGATTTTCCTGTGACCTTCTCATACGAAAATATGCTCTCTAGACATTTAGACATTGTAAATATGCAAACTCCAATGGTAGTATCGGATGATTCGGTGCATGTACTTGTATGTTCATCGGTTCATCCTTTGATTGCATTTTTGTAAGTGTTGGTTATTCCCCTGCTTAGTCCGACGGTGCCATCGGATCTTCCGGTGGTCATTTTTCATCACATCATATTTTGATCATAATTTTCTACTCCAGAGTCCGATTTTAATGATCTGAACTCTATGAAAGCTTGTGAAGTATTGTACCAGATTCTATAGAAATTCAAGCCATTTATTTTACCCAAAAATAATTATTCATGTGATAAGTACAATTCATTCCTCTCTTTATCCCGATTTCGATACCTTTCTTTGTATTGCGTCCACGAAACCTATGAAACGATACAAGTGTTCATTTTTGATATGTTAATCCCAATATAATGTTGTGATTCTATCACTAGAATCACAGTTACGACTAGAGGGTCCATTTTTCTTACACCGTCACCGTTGGAGCCTCTGATATACTAGCATCGGGCAGGGGCGGACCCACACGGCATACCCTGGGGCCCAGCTACCTGGTTACCTGACGATTCGCCCGATGATTCGCCTTCGCCCTACGCCGGCCCGACGCCCACGTTGCGCGGCCTGACGACGTGACGGTGCGCGGCCTGCGGATCTGAAGCGGCGCGGAGCGGCTCCCGGCGGAAGTTGGCACAGCGGGGCAGACGGCGGCGCTCCTCCGCAGAGGTGCGCCCTCGCGCGCGACGTCGCTCGGCACTGAGGCCCTCGAGATTGGGCACGGCGGCGCGCGGAGGCCACACGGGTCAGCTGGGGGCGCGGCCGCGCGAGTCAATGGCAGCGGAGCGGCGGCGAAGCAGCTGCAACGTAGGCTGGCGGTGATGGTTCCATTACTTTTCCTTTCTTCGTTCCCAGATTTACTTCTCTCCTCTTCACCTTTCTCTCTATTTCACAGACTGGGAGGAGACGACACACGGCCAGGCGCGCATCGCCGGCGAGCCAATGCATGATTTTCTTAGTTAATTTGGTGCAAGGTGTGTGAATAATTACCCTAGATATTGAAAAATGGCTGGTTAGCACAAGTATATAGGCTGTGTCTTTTTATGTTGTTTATACTACTGAGTGAAGTATACTAGGCATGGGTATTGTATGCTTTGCTTATCAGTCTTGTTCAGTATATTTTTGCTCATCTCGGTAGCTATAATTCTAATGGATTCAAGTATGAATAATTAACTTGTGTTTATCTTCCATTGCGCAATGTTGTCCGGGATATTTTCTTCTAAGTAAATGAAAAATATATAACCAAGACATTCATGTCATTCAAAAAGCGGCGGGTAAACAAAGTATACAAGTATTGTAAATTTCTTTTATGCTATATTTCAAACTATTTGTATTTCATTTGAACTATTTATATTGTGATTTATTATTGTTTCTAACTTAATCTTTGAATTTAAGACTTATCATGTTATTTAGTGCATGTGGTTTACCGAATTAGAATATAGTTTTACCAAATTGTAAATGATTTTACCGAATTGCATAAGATTTTTTTCAATGTACCCTATGGTAAAATCCTAAGTCCGCCACTGGCATCGAGCCCCTGAAAGGATTAAAGTAGTCAAGGGGCTTGAGCTTCTCGATTGCTTGAGGAGTTGAGAGGCTCCCTGATGGATTGAGAAGTCGAGGGAGGAGGGGTAGAGAAGGTTTTAGATAGTCGTAGTCGTAGAGTTTGGGAGTACGCTGAGTTCCAAACTTAGGCCCTGTTTGTTTGGGCTTTCAGCCCCCAGAAGCCGAAAGCCCAAACAAACAGCTAGCTTTCGACCCTAGTTTTTCATGGGTCAGAAGTTATGGAAAGCCACGCTACAATGGAAAGCTGGAAAGGAGGAAGAAAGGAGCTTCTGGCGAGCTTTCCGAGCTATTTACCCGCCTGCTATCGGTAAAGTATCGAATCGGTACGTTTCTTTTTTCCCATCCGCCTCCTCCTCCACGTCGCGCCGCCCTCCGCATCCCGCACCGCCGTCCCTCCACTCCTGCTCGCTCCCGTCGTGCCGCCCTCCCTCCGTCCTATTGCCAGCCCGCCTGCCCGCCCCTCATTCCACCCCTGCTCGCGCCGCCCGCCGCCCCCAACTCGCGTCGCCCGCCGCCCTCCCGCTGCCCCTGCTCGCGCCGCCGGTTGCCCCTGCTCGCGCCGCCCGCCGCCTTCCCTCCACCCCAGGTCGCGTTGCCCGCCGCCGCCAGCTCGCGCCGCCCGCTGCCTTCCCTCCACCCCAGGTCGCGCCGCCCGCCGCCCTCACCTTTCTCATCCTGGGAGCCTGCTCATGTCAGAGCATAGCGGCCTCGGAGATCTAGGGCCTCCCCAAGCAGCCGCCACTGCTCGTGCCCCTGGAGGCCACTTCGGCGACGGCGCCGGCGAAGCAACTCTTGCCGCCGCGCGGCACGAGCACTGGGCACCATGATGGATGGTAGGTCGACGCTTCCCTCACCGTCGTTGTAGCCGCAGTTCTCGGGGCCACGGGACGAGCGGGTGCGTGGGGACTGCTACGGCAAAGTCGCCGATTGCTGCTTCTTCTTGCCCTTGGAAGTAGGCATGGCCGCGACGGGAGGTTTGGAGGTCTTTGTGCTTTCTAATTTTGGCTGGGAAAAAACACATGGATGTGTGTGCCGGCGAGGCCGCTGGTGGAGGAAGACGGCAGCCGCCGGCGTTGGGTGGATGCGATTGCGAGGCTTCCGCTTTCAGAAAGCTGGGTTGCCAAACAGATCTCAGCTTTCAGAAAGCTAGCTTTCGGAAAGCCACCATTCCACGACGAGAAGCTAAAGATCAGCTTTCAGAAAGCAAAAGCTCAAACAAACGGGCCTTAGCTTCCTGAAGCTTTTGTCTATATTCAAAGATTGCTTGGAGACGTATATCTTCAACAGATAGACCTACTAGTGAAACGCCGGAACTACCTACCATGACTATATATGAGATGGCTTGCGAACTGATGGCACTTTGTTGTGTGCAATCTCGAGAAAAAAATGATGTGAAGCCACCTGCATATTTAAATAGATGTGAAGCCAGTTCAAATTTTCACCAGTCTCGACATTGCAACATCTCCTTACCTTCGCTACAAGTAGAAGGTGCAGCTAATCGGACTTAGTTCCTCGATCCGTTCATCAGTGCTCGCGAGTTTTCCCACCCAAATATGGCGCAGCCTTCGCATAGCTACATCAACGATGGGACCCCACGGAACGGTATCGTCCTCCTCCCTGTGGAAACGGGAACTGTGCCACCACAATGCTCCCACCTGCTCAACCCCGAGGAGTTCCGGCGGCAGGGCCACCGGGTCATCGACTTCATCGCCGACTACTATGCCAGCAATCAGTATGGGCGACTACAGGGTGTTTGGATCTTTAGTTCGGACTAAAATTCATGTCACATCAAATATTCGGAAGCTAATTAGGATAAGCTAATTATAAAACTAATTACACAGACGGAGGCTAATTCGCGGGATGAATCTATTAAACCTAATTAATTCATCATTAGCACATATTTATTGTAGCATCACATTGTTACATCATGAAGTAATTAGGCTTAATAGATTCGTCTCGCAAATTAGGCTCCAGTACAATTGATTTTATAATTTAATGTGACCGGAACTTTAGGAGGTTATAAAGAAACAAAAATCCCTGCCCCGTGCATCCCAGTGTCAACCCCTGCTTCCTACGCCGCCAGCTACCTGCGGACGCGCCGTCGCTTCCGGAGGGCGACGCGTTCGACGCCTCGCTGCGGGGAAGAAAATTCAGTGCAGCCCGGATGCAAAGCGCATCCGGTGCGCACCCGTCCGCTCGGTCGACGCGTGGAGGCGGAAGAAAATCGGACGGTCGCGCGTCTGGGAAGGCTCCTCGCGGCTTGGCTGCCTGGCTCCTCGCGCGACTGCATGGCTCGGCTGGGAATTGGAATAGGCGCGGCGCGCGGAGTACATGCATGCAGCATGCTGCCGTGCCTTGCCTATGATTGGCCCATGCATCTGGGCCGCCTAGCGTGGTGTGATTGGCCCAAAGATCACGAAGGGGCAGTACACGTACAGAACTACAGATCCCTTTACGCCTGAATAATTGACAGCGCGCAAGGTAACTGACGCCTGAAGGATTATGGTAGCTACAGGTAAGCGTGAACAATAATGGAGACCGAAATATAAAAGATAAAAGAGGGTTCAACTGCAAACAAAAATCATATGGCGGTAGCATCACAGTTAAAAGATTAAATTCATTATTACACCATAATAAAATCTAGGGCAAATAACAAAATCCCACATGTAAAGTGGAAACTTTAACAGCTTAGCACATTTACATGTTTTCATGATTGGATCCTCCAGCGAAATGTAATTTCCTAACTGTTGACTGCAATGTGGCGTCTTGATCAACTCCAAGTAGCAAACTTGTATATCCTCCTTGTATATATGGGGCAGACATGGTAGAAGAATTCCCAATCATATTAAAGTGTGGCATTGTCGCATTACCATATCCACCTTGGATCAACGGAGCAGACACGATAGAGGAATTAAGATCCTGTATCATATTAAATGTGAGTATAAGTAAATAAATTGTGAAAAGGGTATAATTAGTCTGAATCATGTCTTACAGTTAATTGCTTTGGATCAGCACCTCCATCTCCATTTTCTGCAGCAGTATTTGGATCCTCTCCTGCAGATGACAAAAATGAACATAAAAAATTTATTATAGAAGGCTGCATCTGGAATGGGTAGGATCAATACCTTTCTTCTTAGCACTTTTCTTCTTTGACTTTACTGTCTTCTTTTCAACCACATTTTTGAACCGTGCATTCTTTGGGCCTTTTACCACCTGAGGAACTCTAAAAGATATTACACCATTCAATGAGCCTGTGTCACATTCATGGCGAATTGGAGGAACCTCATTTGATTTTTCTTGCATCTTGCTAAGAGAAGTATCTGCTTCCAAGTCCAACTTCTCTATGGCTTTCTCCAAATCATCAATAAGTTCTCTTGACACTGAACACTTCAATGCAATGGTTGTAGCTTTTCGAGAGATAAGTGCAGCACGTGCTTTCAAATCTTCCTCCTCACTTCCTTGTTTGTCGATATAAAATCCCCTTTTCGCATATTTTGTCCATCTGTTTAGAATATATTCCGATGGCAAACTATACACTCCATTTATATTGAGGACTCTAAGGGCATGCTTGCACAATATACCTATACAATATGGATACCATTTTCAGCAAATTGTATAAAAAAATATAATGGCTTTAAACTTTTTGTACGTACCTATAGCTTCAAACTTTCTGCAAGAACATGTAATGGTAGAATCTGCACTATTGAACACTACAGTTGCTCCATGATCGGATTGCATGTATGTGATAAAGAATGTTAGGTTGGTCCCTTCAGTTTGTAGCAATTTATGAGACAATGATAATTGTTTTTTAAATTCACCCTCAAACTCAGAATACATCCTTCTTGTGTATGATTCCGCTGCAGTCTTCAGCATAGGTAAATTTGGGGTGTAAGTAACCGCGTCCTTTCGGCGTGAATTAAAGTCTTCATCTAACTCATTTTCACGAAGACTAACTGAAACCTTCTCACATTCTACAAGAAGTTCTGAAAGACCGAGTTTCCTACGAAATCTTTTCTTAAACACATTGTTCATGCCTTCACTCCTTTGAGTCGAGGTCATATCCGCTGTAAAAGCATCACGGTACACAGCTGCCCACTTTGCCCTCAAATCATATAGGTTTCTCATCCAAGAGTTATCCTCCAGATTATATTCAGATAACAACTCATTCCACTTCTCAATGAAGTAAGCCTCCGATCTATCTTCATACACACATCTCTTAAAATCAGGTAGAAACTTGTTATCTGACTCGTGAATTACATGCCCGAGATGTTTAGCAGCATTTAAGTAAATGTGCCACAAACAAAGGCGATGGCTTGTATTTGGGAATACATAAGCAATTGCTCCAGCCATGGCCGCGTCTTGATCAGTGAAAATTGTCCTTGGATGCTTGCCTGACATTGCTGTTAGGAAGGTTTCAAAGAGCCAAACAAATGATTCAATAGATTCATTAAATATCAATGCAGCCCCAAATATTATCGTCTGCTTGTGATGGTTTGTTCCAAGGATCGGAGCAAAAGGCATCTCAAACTTATTAGTCTGAAATGTAGTGTCAAATGACACAGCATCACCAAAGCATTTGTAGTCCATAATAGATTGACCATCTGCCCAGAAAAAATTTGCTATCCGACCATCTTTCTCATCTACCTGAACGGCATAAAAAAATGTAGGATCCTGTGACTGTTTGTTTCTCAGGTATTCTACCAGTGTCTGTACATCATTGGCTTCTAAGTACTTTCTGCGCTCACGTCCAATCTCGTTATTGCAATCCATTTTTGCAAAAGGCACTTTGTCAGCTCCTCCGTAAAACTGCTTCATGAACTCATACACCTGGGCTGGCTTCATCCCGGCATCTCGTATCTGGCCAATTAGCATCCTGTCTGCTTCAGTGACACGTCGTTGGGATCTCAGCTTGTGCGACTTATTTGGACTAGCAAGGTAATGATTATGTTCAGTTACAATCTTTTGCACTGTCCAAATCCCCTCTCTGCTGACACTAAACTGAACACGAGCATCACAACCTGTCCTTGTAGTGTCTTTTGATGACTCGGTTTGCCGATGTCCTTGGCTACTGCAAACTATATATTTCTGAGATATACTACCATCCACTCGACGCTTTGTATTGCTCTTTCTAACACTGAACCCAACCTTACCGGCATATGTGTTATACATCTCAAAGGCTTGTTCTTCTGATTCAAAATTCATTCCAACTTCAGGAGTGATCCCAACTTTATCTGCCACCTATTGTAAAATGAGATGATGATTAATTATTCAATCATGTTATGCATGATCGTACCAAAATAGATGAGTAATAACATGTGATGTATCTGTATTATCGTATAAATAAACATACAATGACCCTACCTGTGATGGCTGCTCTCTATCGACTCCATGACCACCGTCAGCGATTGCATCATCCTCATGCGCATCTGAGGTTGTCTGCTGTGAGCCTGTATCATGCGCTTTGTTAATTTATTTCTTCTTTGCATTGATAGTTTGGAAGGAGCAGGAGAACAGGGAGTTCTTCAAGACGTACAAGAAGGATCGGCCGGGAGAAGAGTCGGCGCAAAAAAATCCATCTGACAAGAAGCCTTCCGCTCCCAAGAGCTCAGAGCTTCAAACGAGGACAGGCAGATGGAGTTCCGCCGGTGATGCGTCACGAAACTGTCTCCAGTGGTGCGATCAGTCCTTTGGGTACTCTGCAGGTGATTTAGTAGCTCGTGTAAATCAGAAATTCAGAATGAATTGCACAACGCTGATGATTGCAAAGATAAATATTTTTTTAACCATAACAAAGACTTACTTTCGTCGAGGCAGGAGGCTGTTCTTGGGTGCGTCGCCGGTCCGCCGGCCAGATGAAGGAGGTGGCGCGCCGGGCCAGATGGAGGTGGCGGCGTCGCCGATCCGCCGGCCAGATGGACGGCAGCAACCCAAATGCAAGCGGCGGCGGCGGCGGCGCGTTGCCAGGCGTCAAAGGGCAAAAACAGAGACTTACGAGAGGGATCTGTAGTTCTGTACATGTACTGCCCCTTCGTGATCTTTGGGCCAATCACACCACGCTAGGCGGCCCAGATGCATGGGCCAATCATAGGCAAGGCACGGCAGCATGCTGCATGCATGTACTCCGCGCGCCGCGCCTATTCCAATTCCCAGCCGAGCCATGCAGTCGCGCGAGGAGCCAGGCAGCCAAGCCGCGAGGAGCCTTCCCAGACGCGCGACCGTCCGATTTTCTTCCGCCTCCACGCGTCGACCGAGCGGACGGGTGCGCACCGGATGCGCTTTGCATCCGGGCTGCACTGAATTTTCTTCCCGCTGCGGGAGGTCCGCGACCTCATCATCTTGCCCGGCCTAACGCACTGGCAGAGCCCTCGCCACTTCGCGCACTTCCCGGCGTCCAGCAGCACTGTCGGTGCCCTCGGCGAGGCCCTCACGGCCGGCATCAACGTCGTTCCCTTCACATGGGCCGCCTCGCCGGCCGCCACGGAGCTCGAGATGGTCGTCATCGACTGGCTCGGCAAGGCGCTCCACTTGCCCGAGAGCCTAATGTTATGCGGCGGCAGCGGAGGCATGACTTCACTGTTAGCCAACTGACCTTCCATCCATCTTTTTATCCCGATTAATATTGGATCCGTGATTAAAATAGCTTTAGTCCCGAGTTAAAAAAATGTCACCGAAGGCTACCGTGGGAGGAGCTTTAGTGCCGATTGTAAATAACTTTGTAATGATTAGAAAAAATCGCACCGATGGCCGCACCCTTTTGTCCCGGTTGAAAACACCAACCGGGACACAACATAGGCAAGCACACAGGTCTCCTCTCCTCCTCCCCTCTCTTTCTTATCTTCTCCACACAGATAGCAGCTCCTCCTCTCCCTTTCTTCCTCCTCCTCCTCCTCTCCCTCCGGTGCGGGCGGGCAGCTCCTCTCCCTCCTCTCCTTCTCTTCCTCTCCCGCCCCCTCCCCTCCCCTCCCCTCCTTCTCTTCCTCTCCCGTCCCATCCCCTTCTGCTGCCCCTTCCCTTCCCCCTCTGCTCGCCCCCTCACTGGCGGTGAGGAGCGGGAGGCGAGGGCGGGCGGCGGCTGGGCGTCGCGCAGGCGGGCGGCGGGCGGCGGGCGGCGTGGTGGTTTTTTTTTTAAAACTACCTCGGGATTAAAGAAACCCCCTTTTATCTTGAAAATTTAATCCCGATTGGGTATTGAAGAGATATGGTCCTTATCAATCGGGACTAATGCTCAATTTTCTACCAGTGTTTATAGCTCGAAGACAAAACAAAGAAGAAGATGGTACATTTTATTTTTTAAAAAAAAGAATGAGTAAATTTCGTGAGGATGTATATGCAACTATAGTTCTCATAGATTTAAGATAAAATGATTAGTTAAAAACTGCTCGCTCCGGAATCTTTATTTTTACGCAACTTTCTATTTTAAAAATGATATAAGCTTATGTACATAACTTTTCTGTACAATGTTACTAAAAAACTTTTCATGATTCTTTTTTAGTACAATTTTCGACAATAGCATTGTCGTCACTTGACTTTAACGCTTAATATCTCTATTCAACTTGTCTAGATAACTTTTTCATGATAATTTTTTTAGAAAACCATTCACGAGAATATTGCCAGAAAAACTTTTTTCATACAACTTTTATGCATAAGTTCTGCAGTTAATTTCTCAGTACAACAGCTCCTGAATGATAAGTTGATAACCTTTCAGCATAAATTCCATGATAACATTGTTAGGATTGCTTAACTTCGTTTTTTAACTTTTCTAGACAACTTATACACATGATTTTTTCGCCACATCACTTTTGCAAAAAAGAAATGTTTGGAATAAGTCTCAGAACAACTCGTTCAACTAAGTTTTTTGCAAAAACTTGTTATAAAGACCTGGCAAGTTCTTTAATTCTGGATTCTCGGTTCTAGAAACCAGAACCAAGTTCGGTTGTTTTACAACATAACACAAGTATGCTTTTTATCTGATAGGCGCCACCTCGGCATGCCATTCGTTGAAAGCTTGGTGCGGGACGAGGGCGCCAACACCCCGCCGGCGCCGGGCAGCTGTTCCCTTGCAGCCTTACCACTGGGCTACATCTACATGCCCATCCGCTAACACTTTTACGCTTATTCAAACTAAAATAAATTGACACGTTGACAATGCATAATTCATTTCAACTTATTCGGCAACTACGCTGTAATTGATCTCCATTTTACGGAGGAGGGAAGCAGCTTGATCCTGCACGACCTTCCACGCTTCACGGACGTGCCGCTCCTCCGTAAGCGTGCTCCCGACGGCGCACCTGAGCATGTAGATGCCACCCACCATGGCGGAGCTCATGTACGGCCCGGAGCCGGTCGAGTTCACCTCCTCCAGGAGCCTCCGGTTGAGCTCGTTGGCCGTCTTCTCGCCGCCCAGCTTTTCCGGCGACCGGAGCCGGAAGCACACCAGCGCGAACTGCGTCGCCACGGTCACCTCAAACCGCGCGTCGGCCCTGACCATGCTCTCGAACGACGCGGCTATGCGCAGGTGGGAGCGGACGTGGGCGCGCAGGCCCTCGACGCCGTAGCAGCGGAGCACGAGCCACAGCTTGAGCGCGCGGAACCGGCGTGTCAGCGTCACGGACCAGTCCTTGTAGTCCACGACGTCGTGCCCCTCCGCCGCCGCGTCCTTGAGGATGTACTCCTGCTCCGTGCCGAGCGCCGCCACGAGCAGTGACGGCTTCCTCACCCACAGCGCGCAGCAGTCGGTGTTGGCCAGAAGCCACTTGTGGGCGTTCATGCTGAATGAGTCCACGGCCTCAACGCCGTCAATGACGTGGCGGAACTCCGGGCAGACGAGCGCCGAGCCAGCATAGGCCGCGTCCACGTGGACCCAGGCGCCGTGCGCCGCCGCGACGGCGCTGAGCTCGCGGATGGGGTCCACGGCGGTGGTCTGGGTGGTCCCCACCGTCGCGCACAGGAAGAGCGGGACCAGCCCGGCGTCCACGTCGGCTTGCGTGGCGGCATGCAGCTCGGCTGGCGAGAGCGCGAACACGTCATCGCGGCACGTCGCGATCTCGCGGCAGTTGTCACGGTGGATACCAGCGATGTGGGCAGCCTTGCGGAATGCAAAGTGGGTCTGGTCGGAGCAGTAGACGACGAGGTCTCCGATCCTCCTGCTCCCAATGTCTGCGAGCTTCCGGTCCCTCGCGGCAACAAGGGCGCAGAGGATGGCCTCGCACGTGGTGCCTAGAAGCGTGCCTCCGCCACCGCCGCAGAACATGAGCCTCTCGGGCAGGTGGAGCGCTTTGCCGAGCCAGTCCACGACGACCATCTCGAGTTCGGTGGCGGCCGGCGAGGCGGCCCACGTGAAGGGAACGATGTTGATGCCTGCCGTAAGAGCCTCGCCGAGGGCACCGACAGTGCTGCTGGACGCCGGGAAGTGCGCGAAGTGGCGAGGGCTCTGCCAGTGCGTCAGGCCGGGCAGGATGAGGTCGCGGACGTCCCGCAGCGCCGCGTCGAATGCGTCGCGCTCCGGACGCGACGGCGCGTCCGCGGGGAGCTCGCGTCGTAGGAAGCCGGGGTTGACGCTGGGGTGCACGGGGTACTCGCCCATGCGGGCGTAGTAGTCGGCGATGAAGTCGATGACCTGGTGGCCCTGCCGCCGGAACTCGTCGGGGTCGAGCAGGTGGGAGTCCTGCGGCGGCAGAGTTCCTGTTTCCATAGGGACGACAACGCCGTTCTGTGGGGCGCCATTGCTGATGTAGCAGTGCGAAGGCGGTGCCATATATGCGTGGTGGGGAGGTGCAGAGACAAGTGATTAATGAACTGACGGTCCAATTAGCTGCACCTTCCACTTGTAGTAGTGAGAGAAAGAAGATGATGCAGTATCGAGGCAGATGAAAACATGAATCGCCTTCTCTAGCTATTTATAAGCTGGTGGAAGGTGCAAACGTGCGCAAAAAAAGGAAGAGTTAAACGAAACCAAAAGAGCTCGAATGCAAAGAAGTACGGAGCAGCAGGTAGCCAGGTACGAACTACGAAGTACTCCCTCCGTTCCAAATTATAAGTCATTCCAACTTTCTTGGAGAGTCAAACATTTTTATATTTGACCAAAATTATAGAGAAAATTACAAAAGTTTATGGCACCGAATAGATATACTATGAAAATATATTTAATGAAGAAACTAATGGTACCTATTTGATATCATGAATGTTAGCATTTTATTGTATAAATTTGGTCAAACTTAAGATGTTTTGACTCTCCAAGAAAGTTAGAATAACTTATAATTTGGAACGGAGGGAGTAGTGAAGTACGGAGCAGCAGGTAGCCAGGTACGAACTACGAAGTAGTTGCGTAGTACTGTACTCGAGTAGTTGCTTCGAAAAGGGGCAGGTGGAGCGCCTTGCCGAGCCAGTCGACGACGACCATCTCGAGCTCCGTGGCGGCCGGCGAGGCGGCCCACGTGAAGGGAACGAGGTTGATGCCGACCGTGAGGACCTCGCCGAGGCACCGACAGTGCTGCTGCCTGCTGGCGAGGGCTCTGCCAGTGCCAGGAATAATAATGGCGATCTTGACATGTTATGGAGATCATGCAAAATAATGGATTATAAGAATAAGAAATGGCTTAGGTTATATGCGCGACGTGGCGAGCTCGTCATCACACGCAGACCATACCTTAGCTTGGTCGAGATTGCATGCATGGTATGTACAAGAGCCACACGACCGGTGAGGACCCCGCGCGCGCAATGCGTGGTTTGCGTGCAGTCCGAAACCAACGACCGGCGAGCAGCGTTTGTGGCTAAGCTTCCAGGAATAATATATCCACGATCGCACAACAATTCATCTAGGTGGCTTCCAATTCTTGAGTCGATCTTGACACGTTGTGGAGATCACGACGGCAAACCGCACGATGGAAAACCGCGTCTACTCCACCGGGCACCCGCTCGCCGGCGAGGAGGTCCCGCACACGTGGGGGAAGAAGATCGCGGCGGCGCGGGACCTCAAGCCGGAGGAGTTCACCCAGGTGAGGGCGGTGGCGGTGAACTGCAGGAGCAGAGCCAGCCCTGCCGTGCCATTGGACTTCTTCGGCAACATGGTGCTCTGGGCGTTCCCATGGCTCCAGGTCACGGACCTACTGAACTCGATCGAGCTACGGCCAAGTGTTCCACGCGATCCGCGACACCGTGGCGCGCGTCGACGGCGAGTACATCCAGTCCCTCGTCGACTTCGGGGCCGTGGCGGACGCAAGCGGGGAGGAGCTCGTCGCGGCGACGGCGACGGCGGTCGCGGCCGGCACGATTGATCAACCGTCGACGCACAGCTTGGATTCTCTCATGCATGCATGATTTGTGGCTGATTAATCGCGATTTGTGATGGAGTATATGAATGAACGTGTTTCTGAAAGAAAAAAAGAGGAGCACACGTTTCACGGCCCACAAGTCACCCACTGACCCACCAAATAACGCTCAGCCCAAACGGCCCGCTATCAACGCCGAGTGAAACGGACTGGGAGCGACCGCAGAATCGCAGACCCAAATCCAGGCGTGGGGCCCGTGTCCAGAGCGTCTTCCTCTCCAGTCTCCTCTCCACCCACGAGCTCCATGCGGCCATGGCCTTCTCTTCTTCGCTGGCGTTCCCCTTCCCTTCCCCACCTTCTGGCCAAGCCCGACCCGCAGGAAGGCTCCGAGCCGGCGCCACCGGTAGGTTGCTGGGGTGCTCCTCGCCACCGCCCGACGTCGTGGTGACCCGCGAGCGGGGGAAGAACGCCAAGCTCATCGCCGCGCTGGTGAGTCCCCCCAATGGGTACTTATTTCTCCCATTGTGCTTTCGTCTTCAAATATGTAGCTAGAGATACGGAGGAGGTGGCAGTACGAACAGTTTGCGAAATTGAAGGAGTATTGCAGGTTAATTGCCTTTCTCGGCGTGCTAGACATGCGGCCTGTTGTTCTAGCTTGGGGAATTATACTGGTTTCCTTCACCTGTTAGGGGAATTATACTGGTTTCCTTCACCGGAGAGTTAACATGGGGCGTGATATGGAGGACCTCATTGCAAAATTTGTACATTAGCGTACTGATTGCTAATGGAGCTGACTACTACATCGTCCTTCTGAAACTGCCATCAGGAGTTCAGATTTAGTAGGCATTTCCACTTTTCTGTGATGTGTGATTTCAAATTTATGGTTCCATCTTGGAAGCTATTTTATCTTCCATCTTAGTCCTTGCTCCCATATTTTTTTAAAAAAATATGGAGCCTAGTGTCAATACTGCATTGTCGATTCTGATCAATTTGGCTTCGAATGGTAGGGAGCTGCCGTGGGGGGCAGTAGGCAATATCACCAATTGCGATGGTTACAGCCTTACAGGCCATGTTTCGATCTTTGGCACCCACAATCACAAACCCTTCAAAAATGCCAGGGCAAAATAAAATAGAATAAAACTCTCACGCAGACTTGAACCATTGTGCTTAGTGAAGACAATACCTGGGAGTCTGCTGAAAATTTCTCAGGGTGACTTGAATCATGAATATACTTAGTTCTGATAATAATTAAGTTACTTGTGGGATAACCATGTAAATATCGTCTTACAAAAGACTAATATTGTTTAAATTACTGCTGGTCTCCATAAGTTCAGAGATTAGTCTTTCTTTCTAGTTATTCTGTTGATTGCAGCCTAGCATTTACATCAATTTTCTAATTGGATTCTGTAGGAAAAGCACAATATACAGTCTCTGGAACTTCCTCTTATTAAGCATGTTGATGGCCCTGATACATATAGGCTTCCAGATGTCTTACGTAGTAAGTGTTAGTCTTTCTTTTGTCACTATGTACACTGTTCGCCCACTCAATTTCATTTTCAGAGTTTCATTCTTTGGATACACAGCACTTAACATATCCATTCTTTCCTCTTAGCCTTTTTATATGTTTTCTCCAGAAGATATTATAGTATTTCATTTCATGATATTCTCCTCTTCATACTAGCTCTAAAACAAATGCAATTGGAAAGTCATGGTTTAGTCTCAATGGAATTCTGTATTTACAGACGACAAGTTTGACTGGATTACTATAAGCTCTCCTGAGGCAGCTGCAGTGTTCCTTCAGGGATGGAAGTAAGCTTCAAGCATATTGCAGTTATGTGCTATTGTGCTCAATGTTGCTGTACAAGTATTAATTATGCCTCAATTTTGCTTCATTCCTTGTAACTTGTCACAAATATTTGTGCCAGTATTTCATTAGCTAACAGACTACATGGTATATCTTTTTTCTATAGTTCTACAGACTTAATTCCTTAATTTCAAATAATTGTTGCATCACCAGATCAAACATAACCTAAGACTGCCATTTTTTACGCGAGCTGCACAATAATTCAATGCCAGGGCAGCTGCAAGTCCTAAGGTGCGAGTAGCGGTTGTTGGAGCAGGAACTGCAAAGGTTTTTGATGAAGTATCACAGTCTGATGATCAATCTCTTGAGGTTGCATTTTCACCTTCCAAAGGTATATTCTCTTGTGGTTTCTATGATGTCCTTGCTACGTCTGTATTTTCAAGATTTATTGCTCTTTTGTTCATCCTCAATTATTTATCAGATTTAATGAATTTTCCTTCTTCATCAGCTATGGGTAAAGTTTTGGCCTCAGAGCTTCCCAGGGGCAGTGAGAGTACATGTAAAGTGTTGTATCCTGCATCTGCAAAGGCTAGCCGTGAAATTCGTGAGTCAGTTTGCTTCTTTCGTTATTATTTTCTTCTGCTTTCACTAAGGCCACATGTTTCTCACATTAACTTTTTTCGAAGTGGAGTGTTGGTTTCTTCACGGTATTGCATATTGATTTTGATCTCCAGTCAATATTCAGTCTTCTAGTTGAAATTTTATGGTTATGAGCTCTTAATTTGGCGTATGAGATCAATGCTCTTGATTTAATCATTTTTTTTATTCAGGAACTGTGTACACTATCTCTATCTGCATTTACGATACTTTTTTCTAATGCAGAAGATGGGCTATCAGATCGAGGATTTCATGTGACAAGACTGAATACATATACAACCGTAATTTTTTCACTTATGTGGGATGAACTTTTTCATTTACCTTTTCTAACAATCATCTCCTTTCTCACCACATGCACAAACAAGTCTTTCCACATCCTGTTGAACTTATTCCTGTGGTCTGTGGTACCTGTTTTAAACATGAATATTTTTTGTTGTTGTTGAGAATTTGCTATATCAATTTCATTTGTGCTTAGGCATGGATCTTCATACGAACTGAACTTTTACGACAACGTAAGCTGAACTATTGTTGTTTGTCTATTTATTTCTTGTTGGTTAAAATTTTGGTTAGCTGTTGAACTCAATCTCTTGCTCAACTATTCACTCTGCAGATGCTTAATCTAATGACAAACTCTGGACCTGAGATATAAATGTCTAGCATTCTTTAATTTAATAGTGTCATTTACTTCTGTACTTTTGCATGCATCACTAGACTACCAGAGTAGAGATTTCTACCGTAAGAACCAGAAAATAATTGGCATCGGTGTTATATCACATTCCTGTGCATGGATTTTGGACATCTGTTAATAATATTAAGGTGTTGTGTATGCATGCACATGCAGGTACCTGTTGAAGATGTCGAACCACTAACTTTAAAGCTTGCTATTTCAGCTCCAGTTGTTGCAGTAGCTTCTCCTTCCGCATTGAAGTAATTATAGCAAGCATATTTGGATAAAGTTTTCACAAATCATCTTGGTTCGTGCAAAGTAAAGCTGTTGTTGAATTGATCATGAGATACTAACATTTAAACATCAAATACTTTTGGGGAAGCTCAGTTTAACCTTATAAAAGGGGAGCATGCCATGCCAGTTAACCATCCATATACACAAGTAAAAACTTGAAATATGCTATTTGCCTGGATTGACTTTCCTTGAACCGTCAGCCTCCCAATATTTACTTCCATTTTGCCATAGCTTGCTTTTATATGTGGTTCCGTTGTTCAGTCTTTTTTGTCATCATTGTGATGCAGGGCTTGGTTAAAGCTGATCTCAAAAGTCGATAACTGGAATAATTCCATCGCTTGCATTGGTGAGACCACTGGCTCTGCAGCGAAGAAATTGGGTCTGAAGAGCATATATTATCCAACAACCCCTGGACTTGAAGGGTATGCACACATCATATTGCCCTTTGAACAACATCATCCAATTTTCATGCACACGTCAGGGATGTTGAACATTTCAAACTGCTGTTCTCACCAAATATTGCGCAGCCCTTGACTACTGCCTAATCTGTACGCCTGACTTGTCATGTTGCTTTTCATAGGTGGGTTGAAAGCATTCTTGAAGCGCTCAGAGTCCACAGGCAATTAAAAGAGGTTTCTTATCTTATCCTTGCGTCCTATCCTGATTTTTCTTGGTTTCTTCCGTTATAGCCTTCCCTGTTTCTGCTTTAGGCCCCAAAATGTTGAACACGGACAGCCCCTTGTACTGGATGACGCATGACGGAGCTTCTTGACGTTGGTGGCCGCTTGTAGACTCAGGAATTCTTTGCTTCTTTGGCCTTATAACGCCTGATGTACAGCCTATTGTTGTTTCGTCAGTGAAACTTGATCATCTGTTGTGATTAAACTAGCTGTAAATTGTGTGAGCTGTACAGGGTAGCATGTGAACAAGTTCTGAATCGCGGTTCAGCGTTGTGGTGTGGCGCCAAGTTGGACTGTTTCTACTAATTTTCATAAGAAGATGAGAGAATCCTTGTTACCTGTACATGTCAATTGTCGAGGAAGTCGATGCATGAATAAAGCTGCAAATGTTTTTGCCTTTCCATAGGGGGGTGGGGCGGGTGGCGCTCAGTTGGGCCATATAGGTGTTTCCCGGGCTGAAAGGCCCATATCTGTACTTGTACTGTACCTTTTGTTTTTCTGTGGTAGCCTCTGAACCTGTATGGCTGTATAGGGCGTGCGTGCACCATCTCTTCTCTCTCTCCATTCGTCTTTTTCAACGAGGTTAGCAGTGCCGTCTTTGTTTGGCTAACTGCGTCTTGTCGTCACGTTAAGTGGTGCTTGTGTGCGTTGAGGCACTACATCTTTCGCTGTTGGAGTAATGATAGAAGATTCTGAACACCGCGAAGCTACGGAATCTCCGTCCCCCCGACCTCACACCAAAGATTCCGTCTCGCCTTTGAATCTAACACGAGGAAGCCAATCATAGCTTGCAAACCGTCATGAGATTGTTAGCCCATACGTTAGTGACACCTCCCAACGATAAGCCCATCACGTTAGAGTTTGTTTTCCCGTTTTACCCTCTGTAAATCCGGCACATACGGCCGGTGTGTCAGCGTCACGAGTCACCGCAAGTCTACGGCACCTTTTTTACTGCAGCTGGTTAATTAGTAGTTAGCAGCCGAGGTTCATTGGTGGCAGAAATTTCCGAGCCCAACGATGCAACCAATCGTCATCAACGTCTCCGTGTCATATGTTGCAGGTAGGGGAGCTATGAGTTCGTGTCACATCGAATATTCGGAAGCTAATTAAAATGATTAAATATAAATTAATTATAAAACTAAGGCAGCTAATTAAAATGATTAAATATAAATTAATTATAAAACTAAGGCTAAACGACGAGACGAATCTATTAAGCCTAATTAATCCATCATTAGTAAATGGTTACTATAGCAGCACATTGTCAAATCATGGACTAATTAGGTTTAATAGATTCGTCTCGTCGTTTAGCCTCCGTCTGTGTAATGGGTTTTGTAAATAGTCTATATTTAATACTCCTAATTAGTATCTAAACATTCGATATGACAGAGACTAAAGTTTAGCCCGGAGATCCAAACATCCCCTAAATAACCTACCCCCTCCGCTCGGTTAATTTTAACCTAGGCCCTGTTTGTGAACCGGTGCTAAAGTTTAGCCCATGGCTAAAGTTTAGCCCCTCAAATGGAGTACTAAAGTTTAGCCCCTTGGGATGTTTGGATACAGTGCTAAACTTTAGCACCTTGGTTTGCAAAAGACATATTTACCCCTCCATTCAACTGCACTGTTCTCTCTCCTTCCAATTCGCTTTCTCCTCCTCTCTTGTTCTTGCCGCACAAATCTCCAGAGCCAGAACGTGGGGGCCGCCGCTCCACCGCCGCCTTCCCTGCTGTGTTCGGCCCGCGTCAGCCGCCGCTCCCTGGCTGCCGGACTGCTGGCCCTTGCCTCTGCTCGGTATCGGGGCTAGAGCTCCTCGTCGCGGTGCCTAGCGTGGATCAAGCCCGAGATCTCAACCAAAACCAACACGGCGGGGCATTTGTTGGAGGCGGACCCCACGACCTCCCGTCAACCCCTCCCCGGAGGCTCACGAGCAGCGGGAGCAAGAGACCCTCGCCTCTGCCGCTCTCGCTCCTCCGCGCCGCCTTCACCCACCGCGTGCCTCCTTCCGCCTGCCTGGATCCCTGCTGCTGCCCCACTTCCACAACCTCCTCGCGCGGCTCAGCCCCACTGTCGCCTCCCTCTTCTCCGCCGACGGAGCCGCTGCGGGGGACGCCGGAGAGCGAGAGGCAATGATGCCAAAGTGGGTATGGAGGGAGGGAGGGATGGAGGGGTGGGGATTTGCGGCTGGGTGCGAAGGCGGCGTGGCCGGTGGAGGCAGCGGGGCTGGGCGGAGGCGGCGTGGCTGGCGGAGGGTGGCGGGGGTGTGGCAGGGAGGAGAGAGAGGGAGTGCGGGGAGGGGGGCCACTAGGGGAAAAAATAGGATCAGGAACCACTTTTAGCCCCTTTAGCACCCTTTAGCACCTCTTGGAGGGGCTAAGAGCAACTTCAAGAGGCTTCTAATCTTACCCCAATACCTTCTTTAGGGGGAAAAAAGAAAAATTGAATTCCAACAGCCCACCCAACCCAAAAAAAAAATTAGCTACCCGAAAAAGCGATCCCTCGCCCCACATATTTTCGCGAGGCGCGGTCTTCCCCAATCCGACGAGCTCCGGTACCGCGCTCATTTTTTTTCTCCACGCCTCACATCCGTCGGGGACTACGCCGGGATGCTCTTCCGGGATTTCGTGCTAGGAAGGGAGGGCTGCGCCGCCGGGTCCCTGCTCCGCGCCATCCTCCACTCCGGCCACGTCTCGACGCCATCCTCCTCCTGGATCCGGCGGCGGCCACCAACGCTGTCCGCGCCGCGAGGAGCAGCTCTAGCGCGAGGCCGAGCGCCGCTGTGAGTCGGACCTCCGCGTCGCCGCAACCTCGGCCTCGTCCAGGTGAAGCCACCCTCCACAACTCCCCTCCTCCCGACAGCGCCGCCGGTGGAGCTGCTGGCGGACGCCCTTCCGTCCCCGGCCTCTGATAGAGACCATATCGGCCTGCTCCGGCCACCACCGGGGGCTCAAATCCTAAAGGCAGGCCAGTTCACCGAGCTTCTACAATGGTCGTGGCCTATATGTCATTGAGGGAATTACCAACGGGAGCTTACATTAGGCAATCTGACATTTTAGTGTCCGTATATATCATGTACATATAGGTGGATCAACAGGATAGATGTTCTGTTTCTTCATTGCCTTTCAGTTTTGTTCCAGATTGTATTGAACAAGGCCACATTTTTGTGGGGTGTTTCTGTGCTGTTGATTTGTGGCCATTTGGGTACGGTTGATTTGTGGCCTTGTGGGAGATGGCCGGAGGAGAGTGGAGTTGGCTGGCGTGCGAGGAGCCATGGCGGCAGAGCCGGCGGCAAGCTCTTCTCGAAGGAGTGATGGAAGGTAGAGGAGGTCTAATCTGGAGGTAGGTCCAATTACAATGACGTGGCAAATACTGGGAAACAATTTTTAGCGTTTTTTTTGGCTTGATATGTTTTTAGGGAAAAAAATTGTAGCATAACTCCCAATACCTCGTTTATAGCATAGCTCCCGATACCACATTTTGGGGAAGAATTTTTTAGGAAACTTTTGGAGTTGCTCTAAGGAAAGGGGGTGTTAGAGTTGCTCTAAGGAAAGAGGGTGTTAAAGTGAACTTTAGAGTGCCTTTGATTGGACTTCCAACCTGTTTTTACTTTTGCAAAAGCCAAAAGGCAATCAAAGGACCTAAAAGCTATAGTTACTTTTGCTCAAAAGCTGTTGTCTCTCGTACAAATTTAAAAGCACCCTCCACCTAATTTCAAATGCTTTTGGGGTAAAAAAATTACCCAACTACCCCTGGTCACGAGGGTACCGGTTCATTTTGCTCCCCCCGTTCTATTTTCTCCCCCACGCGCAGTACCGTCCGCCTCCGCTAGCCCCGTCGCAAAGCATCCGCGCTCATCTCCGTCGGGGGTAGCAGCAAAGACCAACGGAGTGAAGCATCAACTCGGAGTGGAGAATGCAGCCCGGGCCGGTGTACGGCGGCACCGCCGACGCTCCGTTTTGCGCGCGGCGGAAGATAGGGGCGGGATGAGCGAGATAACTCGATTCAGGCAGGGTGGACTCTGTCCGAGGCGGAGGAGTTCAATCCGATGATGTGAAAGGAGCTCGATTTGCTGATCTCCCCGGCAAGGTTCGATTTGATGGCTCGCCGTTGCCGGCGTCAATCTTCACCTCCAGGTACTCGTCCATACTCTGTAAACTGCAATCATCTCTTGGTTTGCCCCAAGCTGTCGATTCCAATCTGAAGAGCAATTCTGCCTTCCCTTGTGTAATAATCTACACAACCGTTAATTCCTTTTCATCCCATCTAATTTCAGTGAAATGGGATTCGCTAGTTGCAAAGAAATCTAACTGCAGTTGAGATGTCAGAAATTTTGCTGGTGACTGGTTGATTTTTCTGCAAAGGGGCATCTGTTGCCTATAATAAAGTTTCCATTACAATTTGCAAGCTGTCACAAACTTCTGATAAACTCTATCTGCGGGTGCCAGGATGCATGGGAATTTTGGAGGCAGTAGCATGGAAATCTAAAAATCCCTCCACTATTTTCTCGAAAAAATGCCTCTGTACTGTCGGAGTAGAGGTACTTGTTTTGCTGTCAGATACAAATGGCTGCTTCACTTCAGTTAGTCTTCTTGTCAAGTATTTATGTCCAAAGATCCATATTTTCATGCTAGAACAGGTACAACGAAAAGGCTATGCAAAAGACCCTTCTCTTGTTGTTCATATAATTCTACGTAGCTCTCCTTTGATGGTTAGTGCGAGAGTATTTATGTCAAAGATCCATATTTTCATGCTAGAACAGGTAAGCTATGTAAAAGACCCTTCTGTTGTTGTTCTGTTGTTGTTCATGTAATTCTACGTAGCTCTCCTTTGATGGTTAGTGCGAGAGGAGGATAGAAATGCTGAGGAATGGCATTGTATAAACCTTTTGATAGATATTGACCAATCACTTTGACGGACGATGGACGAAGAACATATAAAATTTATTTTTTTTCTTTCTAAAATAGTCATTTACATGCGAATTAGTGAACACATTATTTTATTACGAGCAATTTACATATAAACACACCCACATACCTTTAGAGTCATTACAGGTATTTCTTACATAGCGTACAGTTTCACAGTTGCTCTAACCAAACGGTCTTCTGCTTTTCCTACGGTTGCTTTCTCACAGCTGCTTTTCCATAGCTCACAGCTCACAACAGCTTTTTAAAAAGCCACAACTTAACCAAACACACCCTTAGCACCCTACTTTTAGCATCCCTGTTTGGCAGGACAAGTGCTAAAATGAGGCTAAAAGTGAGGTGCCTTCCAAATAGGGCTTAAACTAAGCACGGCTGGTCAAAAGATGCGTGACGACGGCGAACGCTTCGCCGCCGGCAAGCGGACGCACTTGCATAATCGGACTGCACGGGTGGCGCCACCAACGTCGCCGTCGCGAACGTACGCCAAGGTAACGAGCGGCCGACACCGAGCCGAGAGACCGAGAGCGCCCCGCCGCTGTCTAAAAGATATGCCCGGATGTCCGATGAAAAATCCGTTGATGTAACATTGAAAATCTATAGTTGAAACATTAAAATATATACGGAAAAAATGACTATGTCGTTCAACTCTGGGATAAAAAATTCCCGCCGCAACATAAACATTATGTTTCATACAACATTTATTGTTAAATATGCGAAAATAATATACTTAACTATAGCAACATGCGTCGGAGCATCCAATTTTTTTAAAGATTCCAGTCGTCCTGCCCTTAGCGTTACCGAAAAAATAATTGGGAAAAAAGCCTGCAACTTTGTGAATATGCGCCTCGAAATCTATGGCGAATTTTGCCAACGTCCTTTCGGCAATGGACGGATTATTCCATTCCACTTCCGGCCGACTTTTTACCTCGGGAAAAGGCAGAGGATAAAGAGAGGCTTTGGCAACTTGGCGTAAAGCTGTGGACTAGAGTTGGAGTTGTTAAACTGCGAATATAGTACAGCAACCAGTACTTAATTAGGAAGGAGAAAAAGGAGAGTATCAATCAGTGGCGGTGGTGCTGCTAGATTACTAGGGCCATGTTTAGTTACTCCCAACTCCCAACTTTGACACTATGCAAAAAGAAGATTCCCCATCACATCAAACTTGCGGTACATGCATGGAGTACTAAATGTAGATGAAATTAAAAACTAATTGCACAGTTTTGTTGTACTTTGCGAGACGAATCTTTTGAGCCTAATTAGTCAATATTTGGACAATAATTCACAAATACAAACGAAACGCTACAGTGTGCTACAGTGCTGTAACAGTAATTTGGCACCTCCCAAATTCCCTAACTAAACAAGGCCTAGATTTGCAAGCCTGACCAATGCAAGTCACTGCGTTTATTTTACTAGCGTTTTAGGAACAGTACTCGTCAGGCTCGAGAAGAGCGATGGGTTTCGATTCTCTGGCCCGCTGATCACTTCGTGGTTCGGGTATGGTGGAGCCTGGCAGCTGCTACCTGACGCCGGTTGCAACTGAAGCTCACTCTCGGAGACATCAACCAGCTCCCTGTCTGCCGTTTCTTCCTCCCCCAATCCATAATTCATTCTCATCGCAACCTTGTATGCACCTCGCACCGTGTCCAGTCTAGACACGACAATCTTGAAAGCTTAATTTTTAGGATTTCAGCTACGTCGCAGGTGTAAAAATACCTCCTAACGAGCTTCATCCTAGCAATTTGAATTTTGATCAATAAGATGCGCTACCCTCCGGATCCGGCAGGTTCTAGTGCTTCCAATAGAGCACAAACCATGCGACCTTGGTAACTAGTTATCACGCCATATACGAATGGTTTGGCCGTCCCCGACTCGCCAAACTATACCTTTTTTCAGAAGTACCACACCATGCTCGATTGCTCTCCACGTTTGAGATGCTTCGCCTGCCGTCGCCATATCTAGAAGGTTACCAGTGGGAAAGTATTTAGCACGTACAACCCGCGCGCAAAGGCTATCGGGGAGGGTAATTAATCTCTAAGCCTGTCTCGCCAACAGTGCATGGTTGAATAAGTTGAGATTTTTAAAGCCCATGCCTCCATAACCCTTTGGTAGGATCATCGTTTTCCAGGGTACCCACTATACCTTCCATTTCCCTTATCCGAACCCCACCAAAAGGTATGGATACTTTTTATTATATCTTCACACAAACCTCCCGTGATTTTGAAAATGCTCATAATATAATTTGGTAGCGCTTGGGCAACTGACTTGATTAGGACCTTCTTACCGACAGCTGATAGGGCTTTCTCCTTGCCTGCGACCATACGCTTCATAAATCTCACTTCAAGAGGTTGGAATGTCCCTCGCTTTAACCTTCCATTTGGTGTGGGCAGACCCAAGTGTTTCTCTTCGAAATTCAGGCGTTCAACCCCTAAAATAGTCCTGACTGCCTATCAGGGGGAAATATTAACGACCCTTCGAAGCCCATGGAAACAACAAAGACGCAAAGGCCCAGGCCCGCCTAAGGGAACAACGACTGCCGTCGGCCCAACATGGGAGGCGAGAGCCACGCTCCGCCTCGCCCAACCTCATGCCCCGGGGTCGGGCGCCCCCGACCTCCGGAGGAACGAGCTCCGCCTCGCCCGACCACGGGCCTAGGGTTGGGAGCGTCCGACCCCCCGCCGAAGGTCTCCGCCTCGCCCGACTCCAGGTGTAAGGGGTCGGGCTACCTCGGGCTCTCCAGACCAGAACCCGCCTCGGGCGCAGATCCCATGGGTCCCCATGTCGATCTCGCCATAAATGCACCGCAAAGCTGTCAGGGAGAAGGATATCTACGCCCCCACGCAACCCGCCGCAAGTACCCATGCGCGGCCGCACAGTACTTGCTACATTAGCTGCTACCCCCTCCGATTGGCCACAGGGCACTCATGGCCTGCACCGCCCAGAGCAGGAGGAAGCCTCGCCCGCTCTTGTGCCCCGCGCGCCCGGCAGCAAAGATGCGACGTCCGCTCTCCGCAGGCCGTCAGCAGGATGGCGGGATCCGCCGCCTCCCAACGGACACGGGGGTCACGACGAAACGCCATCATCACGCCCGGCGGCTACAATCGCCGAGGAAGCCATCGACAGGACGCAACGGCGGCCACCTTCTTCCAGCAAACACGCCGGTGGAGGCCGAAGGCCGGCAAGGACGCCGGCGACCTAGGAACTTGGTTCCCCCTTTGTGCTGTATTTTTACCTAGCCATGTTTATCTCTTTACCGCTCCCCACACTCGATCTTGCCTGTAATCCCGGAGGTCTCCCTACGCTATAAAAGGAGAATCGGGGGCCTGAGACAGGACAGAGGCTCCACGCACAACTCAAGGTACCGTGACGCCTCCAAACCAACAGAACGCACCCACGCACCCTCCTAGAGCATCAGTGCACACCCAAGAGATCTGGGACCGGATCCCTCTCTCGCCTTACTGTAACCCTACTACAGTACCCCGCGTGGGCAACACGAGCAGCTCCCGACATTGGACGTAGGGCGTTCATTTGCCCGAACCAATCTAAATCCCGTGTTTCTCATGCCACCATCTCAAGCCTTACGCGCATAAAAGAAATTTACTAGTCTAAGTCTTGACCCACTAATCTTGACAACGACACTGTCTGGACTCTCGCCTCATCTCCTCCCTCACGCACCAGTAAGGAACGTTTTACTTGTGCTCAGGAGCTGACCCGTGCACTTCTCAAAAGTTGATATGGCCGAGCGTACATTATGAGCCTGTTCTTCGGTAGCACGAAAGAAAAGTAGACTATCATCAGCAAATAATAAGTGTAAAACGCTAGGCACTCTCCTACATACCTTTAGGCCCTCCAGCCGATTCAATCTTTCATATTGTTTCAACAGGGATGACAAACCATCAGCAACAAGAAGGAAAAGATAAGACGAAAGCAGATCACCTTGCTGTAAACGCGCGACGGTGCGAAGGGTACCAGGGGTACCCCATTGAAGCGGACAGAATAGCACATTGTGGTCACACACGTCATAACCCAATGCAACCATTGACTTTGAAAGCCCAGTTTCATCAACAACCTTTTCAGATAACCCCAATCCACACGATCATACACCTTTGATAGATCCAACCTATACGCACAAAACTCCCCTCTATCACCCGTGTGCCCTTTTGGATGGCATGTATGCATTCAAATGCTATCAAGGCATTATCAGTTATCATCCTCCCTGGAACAAAGGCGCTATGTTCCTGCAGCACAATCTCACCTAACAGGGGCCTTAATCTATTCACCATGCATTTAGAGAATACTTTGTAGATAACATTGCATAGACTTATGGGCCAAAAATCTTTTAATTCCTCAGGGTTGCTGCTCTTCGAAATCAGTACAATGGCCGTCTCATTGATACCCGATAGCATGACGCCGTCAGAGAAAAACTTCTTAACAACATTAATCACATCCTCCTTCAGAATGTCCCGGTGTCTCTGAAAGAAGCGCGCCGGAAAACCATCCGATCCTGATGCTTTAAGCGAGCCCATCTGAAATAGCACGTCTGAAATTTCCTGATTAGAGAACTCCTTACATAGGTGGTTGTTCATCTCATCATTGATCTTTGGCTCAACTAGCTGCAGCAGCTCATCAGGAATGACTCCCTGATCGGCCCTGTATAACTCTTGGAAGAAGGAAGATGCCATCTCCTTCACCTCCTGCACATTCTCACACCACTCAACATTACTCTGCCTGAGCCTCTTAATCTTGTTCTTCTGCCACACAGCCTGCCTAGTATTTTCTATCACCTTCCTTGAGCCATGCAATACGCGAGCATTGAAGTTGCATCATTTCCTCCTTGTATAGCAGCTCGGCCATCCTGTCTGTCACTCTCCGAAGATCACAACATTCTATCCCTGGATCCGCCCTGAGCACCTCCAACTTGGCCCTTAACACGTCTAGCTCTACCGTGACTGAGCCAAAGTTCTTTGTGCTCCAGGTGCACAGCGCTGATTGTACCTATCGCAAAGCAACAGCTACACCTCCCAGTCCTTCTCTACTTGGTGCCGTGCACCAAGCTTCCTTTACTTCTTGCGCTAGTGACTCCAGACGTTTCCACATAATCTCATAGCGAAAGATTCGAGTTTTATGCCATTCCCAGTTCTCCTTTCTAATTTCAAGACATAGCGGGCAGTGGTCTGACCGTGAGGACACAAGGTGATGCAAGGTAGCGTTGCCAAACAAATCATGCCAGCTAGAATCCGCAACAGCTCGATCAAGATGTACCTTAACATTTGTGTCTCCTGAGAGCCCATTATCATAGGTGTAGGGGAGGCCCACGAACCCCAGATCAATCAGATCGCAGTCACTCAAGACTTCTCGAAACACCGCCATCTGCCTTTCCGATCTTGCACAAACAGAGAAGTGCTCGAAGCCCCACATGGTTTCGTTGAAATCATCAACTACAAACCATGGGAGATCAGATACCCCCCACGAAGTCGACGACGAGCATCCCACATAATATGGTGATTTTCTGTTCTCGACTCCCCATAAACAAATGTGATTCTAAACCATGGATCATTCACGCTCACGTGTGTGGAGACATCAATATAACGGCAATTATTTTCTATTAAAATAACTTCAACTGACTCATGTCAAAAAAGAACTAAACCTCCACTCAACAGACACTATCCATACCAATGCAATGCTTTAAACCTAATCTCCAACGTAAATGTCCTACTCTATTTTTTGAATTATGAGTTTCACAAAGAAAAACAAAAGACGGGCTTTTGGCTCTCACAAGAGTCGTCAATTCCTGAACTGTGCTAGAGAGCCCAATCCCTCAACAATTCCATACCAAGGCATTCATTGTGCCTGGCGGGGCTTGCCGTGAGCTCCTGCTAGGGACTTGCACTCTCCTCGTGCACAGACATCCTTCTCCACCACCTGATCATTGCCCCGAGGGGTGTTACCAGCACCTGCGCCTTTGTTGACAGTTGTCGTTGTCACCGTAACACCTTCATCCAAAAGATCGTTGTCCTGCAGCTCTTGCATAGATTTTATGATTGCCCCTGGCTTTAAGACCTGTTTATTCTTCTTCTATTTGTCAATGTCCTTCACAGCACCTGGGCTTCTTGGGTGGGTTTTCCTCTCTTGCAGATTATCGTTCTTCGCTTTAGCCTTCTGCAGCCTGTCATGAATGCTCAGCGGCATAGCAGGCGCCGTACCGGCAGCACCCGTTTGTGCAGACAGAGATCCCTCACTGGAGTCGACAAAGGAATTTAACCTAGAGACTATTCCCTGCTCATCCGCCAATGGAGCCTTTGGATGGTTTTGGGCGGGAGCACAAGCAAATACATTGGGGTCGAGGAGCCCCTCATCCACTGCCATCTTCTGCACATCTTGTGCTAGCTAGCTTTCCACCTCCAGATCGACCGTCGCCTCTCCAATTGGTGATTCATCCATCTTTTCCACGGACATTCCTTCTTTCACACGTGTGTCCTTGCTTGCACTTTGGTGAACGCCGCCGTTGAACACTGAGTTGCTATGGGCCCCTCCACTCATCCATGGCTTAAGGGAAGCAATCACCCTATCTCTCTGACCACCACTAAAATTCAGACCCCTTTTGGCAGCTGGGGGCGACGCTCGAAAGGATATGATCCTCCCCACCTCCTTCTTGTGCGGCGAAGTCCACAGCTCCGTACCATATCTGACGCCCCCATCACCATGTACTTCATCCGGGCACTCCACTAGATATTTGGACGCACTGTTGCAAATCCGACAACAGCACCCGTCGGGTGATGGTCGAGGAAAGCAGAAGGTCTGTAATGAGAGGAGGGTTGTGTGGTTGCAACAAGAGAAATCTCCCAAGAAGTGGTCTCCACCACCAGGCAAAACACTCAAAATAAATGTGGATGGGGTTTTCATCATCGAGACAGGAGCAGCAGCTGTGGGGGGCTGTTATACGTGATAGCACGGGCAAACCCCTACTGATAGCTTGGAGATGGTTACGGCACTGCAGAAATGTTGAAGAAGCAGAAGCGCTAGCATGCTTAGAGGGAATCAGGTTAGCTGCATGGTGGGCGGACCGGGTTATGGTTTTGGAAGCAGACTGCTCCACTGTAATTGATAAGCTCACGAAGGGAGGCATGGACAGGTCCCGGGTGGTGCCTGTAATTATGGATGCCAGCTGCGTAGTTTAATTTTCATGAAGATAGGGAGAGAGTAGAATAAGGTAGCTCATGAGCTTGCTCATCTGGCCATCAGATCGAAGCAGTGTTGCGTTTCTTTTCTTTCGTTTCCTGAGTGTGGTCATGCACTCCTCTGTAATGATACTCCTTAAGTAATGATACCCCTTTTCTATTGTGTAAACATAAACACTACGCCATACGACCGATATCCGTGTATACATGATAGAGAATTCGCTTACCATCTGGACGAGCGTTAGCTGTACGATGTACTGCACTGCACGAGCACGACCAAGATCTGCGAGAAATGCACGACGAAGCTCTCGACATATCCTCTCCGCGTCACCGTTTTCTTCTTCTTCAGTCTTCAATTTCCTAGCTGACTGCCGAAACGAGCCCAACCATAAACGACAGGACAACACTACCGAATCCCGCAACGGCGAACGGGCCTAACAACTGACACATGTCAGGAAGCTCATAAAAGGCCGAAATCAGCCCGTCTTCCTGTGAGGCCGCAACCCAGCACACAGGATCAAACCCACCGACGACGCGCCGAGGCCCGTCTCGGTCACACGCCCCCGACCGTTGCCGGCGTTGCGTTTCGCCTGCGCCGCCCAGACGCCCACCGTGGTCTGTGGACTGTGGGTCACACGCTGACACGCCCACCGTTGCGTTATCTCTCAGGCAGATGCGCAACACGCTCCAGCGCTTAACCAACCGAGGCGCGCAAAATTTTGCAAACGCACAGGACCATGTACGCGCGCTAGCTGTACAACGTACTGCATGCGCATCGCCATGATACATAGGCCAGTCCACCTTTCCCCCCACAGGGCGCGCTCCCCGGTCGGCCGGCGTCGCAAACGGCTCCGGTGTCGCCTCCCCGGCGCGGGGCCCGGCGTCTCCTGACATCGTATTTACGAGCGCCGGCAGCAAGTCGAGGAACGGACACGGTGGACCTGGCGACGCCATGAGTACGGTACGGGTTGCTGGGGATGACCGGGATATTTGGATCGGCCGTCGGCGTATACGATATCATGACTTGGTGAGCATGCAGTAGCCGGGATGAAATGAAAGCAAGTAATTCTTGGTTCGGTGCACGGGTGCTTTTACAAAGGAGCCAACAGCCAAGGAGGAGATGTGATTCATGGTGGCTGAGACCTGAGAGACTGCTCCAGGCTCCAGCAGTCAGCACGGACGCACAGTGGCCGGCGATCGAGACTTGGCATGGGGAAGGAAGGTTACATCGGATGGAACAGTGCCACAGTGGTTGTCACCACGGCCTTCCACAGGAATTTGGATCCTTCCCTTTGTATTTGACTAGAGTTTAGAAAGGTGAATGTGCATTTTAAGAGTTCGAGGACCCAGATAACATTCGTTGCCAAGTTCAAGAGTCGGCCGTACATTTACTTTTATTTTCATGACACGACGTAGGATTCTAGGCTGATTCAGCAGTTGTCAGTTGAGTCGTTCATTTGACTTGGATTGCCGGATGCCAGGACGAGAGGATTTCATGGCGTCACGCATGGTTTGACTTTTCCGAAAGAGGACATTTCAGTTATGAAAACGAAAGTCAGAATTCTGGACCAAGTTTAGGCTGTAGTAGTCAATGCCAGAGTCACTCCTTACAAGTGTAAGCACAAGAGACAATTTGACACCATCAATGTATTGTTACAAAAAACAAAGTCAAAATTCTGGACACAGGTTTTTTTTAGTCAATGCCCGATTCATTCCATACAAGCCCAGGTCACTCCATACAAGTGTAAGCACAGGAGACAATTTGACACCATCATTGTATTGTTACAAAAACGAGGTCAGAATTCTGGACAAAAGAGTCTAGGCCGTAGTCAATGGCAGATTCACTCCATACAAGTGTACAAAGCACCAGAGACAAATGACACCATCGTCGAGGTCTGCCTGAACAATCGTCGACTTCTTGGTTTGACGGGAAAAGGAAACACTCCTACCACGGTAGAGATCTGGCAACCCCTTCGATGGAAATGTCTGTTCACCTCGTATTCGCTCTCAACCGGTGCTGTCAGATTCAGCAGGGTTGACCAGAAAAGTAGGTGCTCGTGCCAAGAAACTCCCTCCACGTTTTCGTACCACTACTACACACATGGCCACGTGGCCTTGGCAGTACTTGTTGGTCACATGGTCAAATCCCTCTCGCTGGAGCTCGCATCGCCTTGAAGCAGCAGCTTTTTGCATCAGCGCGTGCTACAGCGCCTGGATCTTGCATTCTTGCTGGCAGGAAGGGGATCGGAGGACGCTGTTGTTGCCGTTGCTGGCTGCCGCCCGGCTGCCCGCGTGCCGTCGCTCTCGCGAAGTCGCGAGCCGCCTCCCCCACCACGGCACCACCACCGTCCGCGCCCCTGATTGATCAGGAAGGGAAAGCAAAGCAAAGAGCGCGGCGGGCGGCGGCCCAAAACCAAAAGCGAGCGGCTCGCCTTTCCGCTGCCGGGTGCGCGCGATTTCCACCGGGGCCAGCGTGTTGGCAGGCACCAACCAACCCGGCACCGGTTGACGGGCACCAACGCGACGAGACGGGGCGGACGTCGGAGTCGCCGAACGGAATCAGAGCGCGCGCGAAAGGCGGCCGGGGGACGGGCGGCTGCGGCTTGGTTGGTGACCACCAGACTGCCGGCCCGGCCGGGCCGGCAAGCAGCATGCATAGCCCGGTTTGTGCTTGGTGGCCGCCCAAGCTGGACGCTGATCGCCCTCAACTACTGCACAACTTAGGTTCTAGACAAACGTGTGGGAGGCATAAGCCTGACTAACGAGTCCTCTGAAGTCTCAACTTCACCAAAAACTTGACTTGATTTTCACACGTGGAAACAACTGTAGACCTTGGAGAACACAGGATGAACTAGAATAGTAGAGAATGAAACAAATAGTTCTGGGTACGATATGCACTATGGCATGTCTTCCATTTTCTTATGGTTTGCATGCAGGCGACTCCGAATATTCAGAGAACGGCAGGGCAACTCAAAAGAACAGCCACGCCACCTGCTGCCTGATAACTAATCCAACTCTACTCCCGCAAGGCAACAACAGTGCTTCGAGATTAAGCAAATGGACAAAGCCAGCAGATAGAACAATTACCTTTCCAGATACAGCACAGCGAAATGCACCCAAAAACTACCAGCTCAACAACCCTGTCTGTCGATAAGCTTTGATCACCACAATACAAAATTTGCAACTAACAGCAGCGCCCAGAAAAAAAGGTCAGCATATGTTAGGAAGCAGGCAATTTCAGTCAGAGCAGGATTCGCTTCCTTAACCAATTGTCACATGATTAACTGTCCTACTTTGCCGCTTAGTGCTAGCAGTAAAGCTAAAAGAGGCAAAGGATTAAAAAAATGTTATCATCTGGAATGATAGCTCAAAGAAAACTGTAGCTAGTAGACCATTATTCTCAATGCCATCTGAAAACGACGTGATTGAAATCACCATGTACTTGCTCGCTGAATTCATCACAACACTAAAGTAGAGGATTTAACAACAAAACTGAAAAGGGTAGAATCACCTATCATCATGCTATTCATGTTGCAAGAATCATACAAGCGAGCTGAGTGTACTTCATGGCCAATGGAGCCAATTTACAAACAAGTACATGGAAAGGATGCTCCTCAAAATAATTAGGTGGTACATATAGATCTCCAACAAAATCTACAGACGAAAAAGTCGCATGCCTAGAAAAGGGGAAAAAGAAGAATGAAGAAATATACCAGCCAAACTGCCAAGTATTGCCCCTTGATGCCAAGCAGAGATATTCGGATGCAAAAGCAATACACAGAAGCACCTTGACATCTCTTCTTCTATCCTCCTCTCAATTACACTGTCGCCTCCTTCCCTCTATATTTATGAAGTAGCTGCGATAGCCATAAACTTGAATCCTCTAATACTACCTTTCTGCATCCTCAGGAATAGATGATAGCCTCTCTTGCTCAAGAAATGACGAATCCAGAAATTTTGCAACAAATGCCCACAACCTGTAGACATCCTCAAAATTTGTAAGGAACCCAAGAGAAGCAGTGACCACTTCAGTACCAATAATAGCATTTTTGCTAGTTTTCTTTTCACGGCGACCGTTTGCTGCTGGTGTGGAAGAGCTAAGACCCACATCAGCCGCACCATGTTTCTGGTTGTCTGTGAGTCGTATATGACTTAGAAACCCAACGCCCAAAGAGAGGCCTTCTTTTTCTGCCAGTTTCTGTACAATTTCGGGATTGATCAGTGAGGTTCCAGTGTTGCAGTCCTTTATGTTGAATGCAACTGCTGCTCCTCGATCATATTTGATCTTTGGACCATATATATAGACAAGGGATACCCCCTCGCCATCCCCTGAATCAGGTAGCCGGAGCTGCAATAGTGAGGTCACCAACCAATTGATCAGGTATCGCAACCGAAGTGTGGTCTTACTAAGTCCAAGCATGTTCACATGATCAAGATGTTTGCAGATAATTTCAGGTTCTTTCCTGCCATCCTGAGGTTCATCATAGTCACTGTATGCTTCGTCATCATCATCTGCCATTGCATACCCAGATGTTTCCCCAGCATCAGAATTACGACAGAGCCTACTATCATCCATAGTGAATGATACCTTGCGCCCCATACTTGAAACTCGTTCCGATTCTTCTACTCCAAAGAATCTTCCACCATTGAATCTGCCATTGTGTGCTTCCCTCCTTCCCAGTAGACGAAAGTCACCTTCATTTTCCCTTCTGATTGCACTCTCTTTGGTTTCTGCCTGACTTTCTGAGCAAATCTCTGAAGTGGAGCCATTCTCATGGGTGGTGTAACTCCCAAATACAGAGGTTGCACTGCCTTCAGCAGGGCCATTGGCACAAGAAAACTTTACGAACCTCTTGTTTCCTTTGGCATCCTTATCTTCTTCAATCTCACTAACAGGAATGGCATTCTTTATGTCATTATGTGAATGATCTTCATCTGGAACCACCTTCACAGGCCCTGAATCTTGTGATACTGACCTCACAGCTGCATCGAATGACATAACATGGTTGTCATGAATAGGACTCTTTGCCAGTTTTGATGGCACCTTTGGCGATGCCTTCTTCGCATTCCTCCTACCAGAAAACCAGGACGCTGGCAATGGAGATCCCAATTTCCCCTTGCCTGATTGCTCTGAGTGGTCTGAACCAAGTGGACTCTGGCCCAAATCAACCCAGAAGGAGTTCTCGGATGACTCATCCTCACTGAACACAGGGCTCTTCATCACCTCCCCAACAGAAACACTCTCACTCTCTTCATATATTGTGCTGGCACCATCCCTATCTGAACTGTCCTGGTCCATTTCACTCTCAATCACCTCCCTCACCTGAGCTGATGAATATGCGCCCGAGAATGCAGGTAACTGGGATGCATGGTGATTGTTTGACACTGACCCCTCCTCAATTGGAATGATAGTATCATCCTCCAGCCCATCCAGGACACCATCAAGACCATCAACTGAGTCACTAAGATACTGTGGAAAGACCGGCACAATCCGCACCATTCCTGCCCCCGTCCCGCCGCTCGGACTCTGCAAGCACGCCATTACCGACTTCTTGATCAGCAAGCAGCCAAAACCCGTTGGGTCAGCCCCAAACACCCTATAAAATGACGTGATGATGAAGTCTGGCCGGAACAGCGACAGCCCCAGCGAGTCCATGTCCTTAGGCCCCAGAGCCCCAGCATCGAGCAGGACATGCCAGTGATTCTGCTGAGCCAATGCCATCCACTGATAAGAGTACTTTGCCCCCGTCACCCTCGACTGCACGGGGAACACGAACAGGCCAGTGGCGGAGTCCTTGCGCCGCCGCTTCTTGGTGGAGATCAGCTTCCGGAGCTCGGTGGTGCAGATCTTGAGCGTGGGCCACTTAAACCAGGCGGAGTATGCCTTGGCTCCCTTGTCGCGCGCGGCCTGCATCATCCAATTCACGGATTGGGACTCGTGGTCGAACATGGTGAGCAGCCGCTTGTTGGTGCCGAAGGGGTAGCACTCTGCGAGCAGCCGGAACGCCGAGCCACGGCTGACCGTGAAGACGAGGCAGTACTCGGACTCGGGGATGTTGAGGTAATCCATGATGCGGTTCTTGATGTCGTGCTCGGCGGTGCCCTTCTCGGCGGAGCCGTAGAGCGCATGGTTGCTGAGGTTGGCGGTGATCTCCGAGAGCGTGAACGCCGCCGACGGGTCGGCAGGGTTGCAGCTCTGGAGGTAGGAGAAGAGACCGAAGCCGCAGTAGTCAAGGCATACCTTGTCCAGGTGCGGGTACTCGTCGGCGCGGAGGCGGTCCACGTCCGCGGCGGACGCGTACTTGGGATACATGGCGAGGAACGTGGCGAGCGCCTCCTCCAGCACCGGGAGCGCGTCCGGCGACTGGAACGCGCGCTCCGCGGCCACCGCCGTCGCGCGCAGGAACTCCCGCTGCGCGTGGAGCCTCGCCAGCGACCGCGAACGCCCCACCGACCCCTCCTCCGCGCCGTCCCCTCCATCGAAGAGCGCCTCGTCGCGGGACTTGGCGAGGCATCCGTCCTCCGAAGCCTCCTCCAGCGCCTCCCGCAGCTTGCTCTCCTGCAGGCGCCGCCCGCCGCCGGACCCCGCGCCGGCCCCGCCCGGCGGCGGCCGCGGCGGACGGTGCTTCTTGTCCAGGAGCAGCGCGGCGCAGTGGGACAGCGGCTTCCACAGCGACAGATGCATGCCGCCCGCCCACAAAGCCGAGACCTTTCTTCCTCCCTCCCTCCCTCCTACACCATCCGATTCCCCGGCGCCGGCGTCCCCCCGCGAATTCTCGGGATCAAATCAACCCGCGATCGAATTCGACTCGGAGCAGGGTTCCCCCTAGGGCTTGGGGGATCGACGGAAACAGACAATCGGGCTGGGGCCCCTCTCCGCTGTGGAATCTAGATCAAGGAACGGAGCCGAGCAAGGGGGGGCGACGGAGGAGTGAGGGAGGAAGGGCCGAAGGGGAGAGGACAGAGGAGGAGGAGGCGGAGGGGAGTAAATTGGAGCACACCAACTCGCCTGCACGGAATTAAAAGCAAGGGGTCCCACCGGAGCATTTAATGGCGACTCCACATATTTTTGCTGTATTTTGCGCATCAGTAAATTTCCATCGTCATTTATGAACTAAAATTAGTGTACAGATATCCCAGATTTGCCTTTTCACAGGAAATGAAATCTGTACTGGATCCAAGCAATCTCTGAAGATAAATGAGGCTGGATGCTTCACAGTTGTTGCAGATTTGCAGTTGCTGGTGAGCTCATTAATTACCTCTAGCACTACAGTCTGCAGGGTACCCTCCTGGTCCTGGTGATCCTGTATTTGTGTTTGTTTCACATGGCTCGTGGCATTTTCTACTATTTTCCCAAGCAAAAAGGAGGGAGGGTCAAATGCATTTGATTTCCTTTTCTTTTTCTCACTAGATGTTTACTCTTGGGGTTTGAATATTCTGTTATGCTGAAAGGAAGTTTGGGGGAGAAGATAGGAGTGGAAATGTGATGGATCGTGTCCATTGACTTTGTCGTAAAGATATTCTCCTTGGGGGATGGATTTCACTACAAACCCTCTGGAATTACTGAATTTCCATCCTATGGTCAATTGCCCATGGTTCAGAAGAGTCCACATCAGCTAAAGCTTCTCCCCCGTCGCATCTTACATGGGAAGTATGGGACCCTGCCTGATTATGATGGTCATACAGGAACTTCACGTCCTAATCCCCGCATGTTTATTGTCAAACCTAACGATGCCCTGATTTCTTTTCTCCCACGGTACCGTACAGCCTATGGATGGCCATCGTACAAGTGCATGTGCTTGCCACGGTTTGCACCAGGAATTCGCAATGCAAAAATTAGCAAACCGATCCGATAATTTTTCTTGCATTCAGCAAAAATTCTTGGGATGTCAACAAAAAAACTCAATAATGCAGCAGTACAACAAAAGGGTATTACCAGCCACAAACTAAAACATGATGATCGCTTCCAACTCGTTATCAGAAGGTGAAAGGAACGAGCTGGTTTCCGATCGAGGCTAAACATGATCTCTCGTTTTCAGCACCAAGAATTGCAAGCTCTGTCGATCGATAAGCTGTTCAGATTCCAGCTTGCATTGCACGAGATTACTGTAGGAACACACGTTTCCCAAACGATCAAGCAAGCATGTTCCTGAAGTCACGCACTCCTGACAGTTGGCGGACGGCGTTCAGGATCAAACGCTTAACTGACGACGAGCATTGCGATTCACACCAGTGATAAGAACAGGTTAACAAATGGATGTCCTGTAGCAAACGTACATGGCAGCAAGCCCAAATGGAGTAGCTCCAGGGAGGTGGGAGGAGAGTGCTGTTAGTACACTGTTACTTGTTAGTTCATGCGGTTTCTTGCAGGGGCAACAAATGAACAGCTGAAGAACACCACCCGAGTTGTTTTCAGCTGCAAGAGACATGCGGCATGCGTGGCCGTCAGCTTTATGTACAAGCATCCAAACTACACCTTTTTTTTTGGGGCAAATGCATAGTATAAGTGTAGATTATTGATATGATACCTAGCCGTACTATTAAAGTAGTTTGGCCCAGTCTCTTGTGGAATGTCAGCAATCAGCGTAGTCTAAGCCCTTTTAGGAATTTGCGCACAGTTACCAATGACTTGGTATAGCGTGACCTTGAACTATTGTGGGACGGTGAACCTCAACTGTCCATGGTTTCGGCCAGGGAACTAGAGAAGTCATCGGGCTGATTTCAAATGCATGGGCATCGTGGGGATTTACGGAGATTTTAGATGACGCAATATGATTCAGTAATTCTCATTGCTCAGTCTTTTCTTTAGCAAGATAAAGGGATCTCCACCTTATTTTTTTCGTAATTAAGGGGGTATTTGGTACCCCTACTAAATTTTAGCACCTGTTACATCAGATGTTTGATACTAATTAGGAGTATTAAATATAGTCTAATTACAAAACTAATTGCACAGATGGAGTCTAATTCGCGAGACGAATCTATTAAGGTTATTAAAGTTTTATAATTAGCTCATATTTAGTCCTCCTGATATCCGAACATCCGATGTGACCCTGATAAAATTTAGCATCTTGTAGCCAAACACCCAAATGTAAAATGTAAGAGGATACAATTTTTAGCACGCAACACCCCCCACCCCCCCCCCCCAGGCTTTGATTTCCGAGGCGAAGGACGCGTCCGTTCCACAATCCACCCGAGTCCGGGCAGATCTTGCTCGTGTGTCGTCCCGGGATACTCATACAGGGCACGTACGGTACGAAGACTACGAACAAAGCGAGTCCGTCGAACCGTGCGATCTCGTAGGACGTACGCCGATCGCGAAGAAAACGACCACGCGATCGCGTCGCCGGTCGATTGCTGCGCATCTAGATGCAGAAAAGAAGCAGCGTCTGTCGGTCAGTGAGTGATCGGCAGAAGATCCATGTCGGTGTTCGTGTGTTCTGCGCTCAGATCGTCCAAACCGTGGGCTTGGTTTTTCCAATTTCCAGCCCTGCCTGACTGACAGTCTCAAGTCCCATCGACCATGCGTGTCAACACGGAGGGCCCACGCATGCAATGCAAGCACACGCACCCCTGTCAAAAAGACTACGCGCTGGAGCTGGACTTTCCGCTGCCAAACAACACTCGGCCTGTCAGGGCGAGATTTGGACGGATGAAATATTCCCTGTTTTTCCCGTCCGAAACTGAACCGAATTCGTGTGAAATTCGTAGCTTTCGCGTAGAGCTCCAAACGAGCTCCTTTCACATGCGAGGCGGGGAATATTTGTTCATGCCTTTGTCGGTAGCGGCGCTGGCGGCCCCGGTTGCCGTCAGCCTCCTCGCCGCAGCCATGCAAAAATCGGCGCTACCCGACGCGCCCGAGCTCTGGATTTTTGACCGATTCGCGCGCAGTACGGGGGTCGGATCAGCACCGGGACATCACCGATCTCTGTCGCCGTCCATGGACGACCGAAACCAACTGAGGGGATGTTTAGTCACCCAAAACTCCCAACTTTAACACTATGCAAAAAGAAGATTTCCAGTCACATTAAACTTGCGATACATGCATGGAGTATTAAATATAGACGAAATCAAAAACTAATTGCACAGTTTTGTTATACTTTGCAAGACGAATCTTTTGAGCCTAATTAGTCAATATTTGGATAATACTTCATAAATACAAACAAAACACTACAGTGTGCTACAGTGCTAGAGGCCTGAGCTGCCTTGCGTAAGCACGAATAGTTTTGTGCAGAAGGTTTTCTTCAACCGACGAATAGTTTTGTGCAGAAGGTTTTCTTCAACCGGTTTGATGATAATGTCAACCTGAAACCCCGGTTGCAAGCCAACGCCGTGCCGCCATCAGCCGTGCTTAAACAAGAACAGGGGGGGGTTGTCTGTCTTGCTGGAGTTCCTTTTCATTGAACTGTGTGGCCCTTGGTTTCCTCTGTGGCCATGTTCAGGAGGGCCTCCAACTTGCGTTCCGTACATGATCCTCCGATCCATGTTCAGACTTCAGACATCACCTATATGAATCAGCTTCAGAGAAGAAGCAGAATTTGCATCTGATAGACTCTGTCCGGATTGGTACAGGATGTAAAGGAAACTGATCAGCTAGAACTCCTTGGTCTATTTGTCAGTCGTCAGCTACCTGCTCATCCACGAATCCCGTCGAGATCGGGGAAATGTTTTAATATGCACGGCGTCAACGTTGGTGACCATGGCTGCTCGATCTCCATATTATACTAGTGCTCGATGTTGATGCATCAGGGGGTCATCCTCAGGCTTCTAAAGCATACTCCGATATGATGTCCAGGATCATGCATGATGTTTGGAAATTGGATTGGAACATCTATTGGGCCAGTCCGATATTGTGTCTCGACGTCTCGTAGACTTCATTAATCGGCTACTACCTTTCCATTTATTTATTAAATTTCAATGAATCATTTGTAGTAGTTCTTTTGGTTGTCCTTTTGAGTTTGTTTCAAGGATTGATGAATACTTAAGGAACTTTTGTAGGAAGATTTCTTACCTCTTTTGGAGTATTTTTTAAGAACAATAAGCACGACTACTAGGCACAATTATACATAATTTCGGTGCCTTTTATTCCCAGATTTTCTTGATTTTTTAATTCAAAACGGTCATAATGCCAGCATAATTCTTCCTCTTGTGGTATGACTTTATTAAACCCAATTGTGCCTACACAGCGGATGCTGCGTCAAATTGACTGCCGGAGCAGAAATATATGCATACTACTACAAGACATTGGTGAGTGGTATGACTTTATTAAACCCAATCATGGCGTGATGACTCGGTTGATGCACAAGATAGCAACATTATTGGACGGCCAAAGGCCACCAATGTGACCATATCCTTAAAAAACCGAAGGATTATGGACTAAGATAAACAAAGGTAGAGGACAAATCCAACTAATTCAGGTCAATGCCCATGGATGGCAATCTTTCCCTTATCTTTTTTTCTTCTCCATGTGGAGCATCCATGATACTAGTTTAAAGCCTGGCATGACCATAGGACACACATAGCTTTCTTTTCTAGAAGATGTGTTTAGACTCATTCCTCTTGATAGCACAAGCTCACAACTCAATTATAGATGTTGTTCAGTCTATTCATCAGAATTCAAGGCGGAGACTTACCTGCAGGGAAGCTTTGACAGTTGATGAAGAGATTAGGAGGAACCATCTGGTTTTCCATCGTTCTTTCTCCCTCTCCCTCCTCTGAGTGGCAAAGTGTTGGAAAAAAAGGAGGAAGGGTCAAAAGCCAAATCTATCTCACAACTGGCCCATGCCATAATGCTGTTTTCCTCTTGAATCCCCTTTGCCACAGCTCAGAGAAAGCTTTTGGCTAAAGGCCAAAGCATATACACCTAACTTTTCAAGCCTTTTGATATACAGCCAGGACCAGTTCCAATTGGAGATAAGATTGTACTCGTATCCATACAGGTACAGGTACAGCTGCAATTGCACAGCTTTGTAAAAAAAAAAAAGAGAACAGTTGCGATAATGTGCCACTTTTATTGTTTACCTGTCCATTATGGTACATGGCGACTGCCTTCTCTACTTCCAATTAGAGTAGCAGGTAGGCTATCTTGTTGTCTTTGGGCAAAGCTTCTAGCCTCCTTGTGTTTGTCTCCTTTCTCCTTTGATGCAGAATAATTAAAAGCAGACACTTCTTTTTCGGTAAGCACATCTGGAAACTGTTGTTGCAGGCTGCACTGCACACATGTCCTTACCTTGCAAGTATTTGTGCTGTACTGGCAGTACTGTACATACTACTGTCTTGTAGGAACGATATAGAGTGGCTGCCCGTGGTGTACAAAACACACCTGGACAGTTTGGTTGGGCAATTAAATAAGCCCATCACTTCATCTTTTTTTACCTAAAAATTTTAGATGAGTTATTCATGTTCAGGTGCAGGGAAGGTACGATTGATGACTTTCCATCGCATTATGGTTGCCTTTGCAGATATGAATCAATCATTCCTCTTACATTTGCTAATCATGCCACCATGTCAAACAGATTGACGAGCCAAGGACGATCCAACCAAACATCTAGTCAAACGTAGGCCCAAGGATTACCCACAAGTCCACAACACACACCCAGGGCTCGGAAAAGGGTTGGTGTGCCTAATCCCTGGGCAGCCAGGAGGTCCAGGTCACGACAGCATGGAGTAGAACTTGCTATGCGATGAATCAGCTCGTGGAGGGGAGCAGCATGTGTTGCGTACTCGCGTGCCTCCCCAAATTTCAGTAGAGTATTGGTGCCAATGGCTTTCCGGTGACGACAAGGGCAGTTGGATACTTGGATCCAAGTCCACCTTTTTTTTTTATTAATTTCAGAAACCCGAGTCCTGCACCTGATTTGCCTGCCCTTCCAGCTGCACCCGGCCCGCGGATGCAAGCCCACCTGCGACCTGCGCAACGACGGACGACGCCGCGCGCGGGGAGAAATGGCCTAAGGGCTGACAGTGAGAAATGGCCGCGGGCCCGTGGAGTGATTTCGGCCTATTTCATCTTTTGGCCTGCGCGCGAAGAAAAACTTCGATCTAGGTGCGGCCCGTAAGGTCGTTAATTAATAGATTAAATCTAAAAAATAATTTCTAGATTTAATCTAAAAACTGAGAGCCAGGTTTCACTTATAAAATAATACTGTAAATACTAACTAAGCAATAATATTCAGTTTGGTGCAATTTAGTCTTTTCCACTGCATAGCCGGTACTCCGTAAAACGAAGGAAAGGCAGCTGCTGATACAAAGTTACGAACGGGGCCAAAACCGACGGCTCACATGCAACAAGCAAGCCCATGGAACAGTCCCAGAAAGTCCAATACCGGGTGCACGAAACTGGAATTATCTCTCAAAAGTATCTCAAGATATTTCTTATCGTTCCAGAACATTGTTTTGTACTCTCGCTACCAGACCATTTCGCTGATTGCGACTCGCCACACTCTTAAGCATTCTAGCCCCCACAAATTTACGTGCGCGTGCATTCTTCTTCTGCATATACAGCCTTTGAATGGAAGACGAAGATACAAGGTTGTTTTAGAAAATAATATATACATGAAGGATCATTCTGCAAAAGAGGAAAAAGTGTTCAATGATGCGCTCCGATCCTTATCCGTTCTATACTGACACTTGCCGGTCCCGCTGCTTTATATAGCTCTCCCGAGCCAATCCACTCGCAATTCTGCTGCGCGAAATCCACCGAAAATTCACCGCAAATGATGCCTTCCACTACACTCCGGCCGCTGGTGCCAGCGGCGGCTTCGCCGGCGGCGGCGTTGACGGTGCGCGCGGTGCGGAACTACGACTCGATCCCGAAGCGGAAGCCCTTCAGTTCCAGCCGCAGCATCCTCGACGAGTTCCTCAGGCAGGAGAAGCCCCTCGTCCAGCGCACCAAGGACCAGATCACAGGTACGATGCTCCGCTGCCGCAGTACACTCGCTGTCTCACGTCGTTGCTCCATGATCTATTTTTCTGAGTTTTCTATGCGTGTGATGCGGCATCCTGCCGATGTCTTTTTTTTAGTTTAGCTTTGTTTCTGATTTTGTTGTTTTCCTGATTAAACCGTACTTTTGGATGGTACTAAGATGTTATGTTGGCGTAAAATTAGGTAGATCGTGATACTAACTCCTGTTGTAGTTCAAAGTTCAAACGTATTTTCCCATGTCTTTTTGTAGTTGTAGATTTGTAGAACTAGATAACTAGCGCGTATTGAATCGAATTGCTCACTGGTTAGAATGTGGTGGTGAACAAGCACAAGGAGGGAAACGTTCTAGTAAGAAGTTAAGAACGTTGTCCATTATTCAGAGGCACGTATCATTTGCAGAGAACTCAGTTTTCAGTATATTTATATTAGGGAATGATCTCTGAACTGTTTTAGTGGGATATGCTTTCTAAATGCACAGTCTTGCTGTAAGATGGAATTTGTGTCGCCAAGGTCTGTAAATAGGCATACTCTTCTGTCTTCATTATCAATGGAGCTACACTTCAAATATAATTGCGGAGTTGTTTCATGGGATACATGATCTGAATCATGATGACCTACTGTAAAATTATGAGTGGTATCTCAAATTAGGCAGAGATAGTGCTACTGAAGAAAGATAGATAAAATTTTACTGAACTAAAGCTTTTTTTCCTGACTTGTGTAAATCAGGTAGGAAACTTCTCAATTGAGGTTGTGCCTTCGATAACTGGATAGTCGTGTGCAACTAGTTAACAGTGCTTCTTCTTGTTTGAAATGGATACAGATTATTGCACGACCATAGAAGGTGATGAATGTTGCAGCTGTTGGGATGCATACTTTGAACTGAATAAACTTGAGGTACGTGCTAATTAATCCATCATCAACAGATATCTGTAATCCCGTGCTTGGACTCATCTAAATCTCCACCTGTTCATTGTTCAACAGCACGAGCTACCCAAAGATGAAATCGCAAGGATGGTGAAGGATTCAGAGGGAGATGTGAGATACCTGATTGATAGCATCCATCACCGTTCAAATCTACGGAAGAAGATGGCTGAGAAAACTCGTGCTACCGTCTCATCAAGCTCCCTGGGGCAATCAGCGAAGCCGAGGCCTTTCCCTGTGCCTGATGGGTTGCCGAAAACGCAGGAAGAGCTTGCTGAAGAAGAGGAAGCCCTGATGCCTGAGTCTTCTTACACCAGGTTACTCAGAAGGATGGGGAGATACCCTGATTGGTACACCCCACGCCCTGATCATGAGACTGACTGAATCAAGTCATCCACCATCATCCAACTGTCCGTTTTCGAAATTTTGCGGCGTGATAATCTGAACCTCTGTGGCCTCTGATATAGATTAGTGTTGATGTTGCACCTATGCAGATTAAGCTTGTTCTTCCCTGCTTTTGCTATATGAACTGTATGATGGTGTCTGCTTTGTGCTGTACAGCTCCTACGTCCAGAATAGCTTTTATTCCACTCTTTATCCCCCTTCGAGGTTCTGTGTAATGATGCATCATTTTATATATACTGGAATAAAATCTCTGGGTTTCATCAGAGTTCGTGGACATCATAGTTTCTTTTTCTTTGGGGAAAATTCTGGACATCACAGTTAGGATTTAAGAATGGCGTTTTGAACTGATGTGCTGATGGCAGTTCTGCTGACCTCTCGTGAGCCATGACTGCCACTTTTCACTTGTTCCGTGTGTTGCAAAATGGGTCGTTTCTTTGGGGCACATGCTAAAATCTGTGTTCATCTTCGTACTCGCCGATTGCCTGGGGCAACGGCACAACGCAACGCCACCACCGGCCGGCCAAGGTGGCCTCGCCGTCGCCGCAGGCCGCACCACAGGCCGTTGGCGCTTGCCGTCTTGGAGCGGCCGGTTCCGGCAACTCCACCTGCCAAGGCAATAAATACCCCTGCCCTTGCGCGAAACCCCACCCACCCGGCCACTCCACGCCACCTGCAAGGGCCGCAACCCCGCCCGGCCGCGCGCCCTCTCGGTTTCCCCTTCCGGGAACGAACCGCCATGCCTGGCCTCCACCATTGGTTGGACCTGAACCTGCGCCCCGACCTGCTGGCCACGTCCAAGCGCCTCAGCTTCTCCGATGCCGACTTCCCCTCCCCCGGTCGCGGGGGCTCGGTGCAGCCGAAGCCGGGTCTCGAGACGATCGGAGAGGAGGGCGATGATCTGGCGCAGGCACTCGCCCTCTCGCAATCCAACACGCCTCCGCCATCGCCGGGGACGACCGGGCCACTGTACCCGACGCCGGGAGGGACGCCGACGACGACACCCAGTGCGCCCGTGGCGACTTCGCTTTCCCTTGCGCCTCCTGGGCCGTCGCAGTCTCAGCAATCGCAGGAGGCGGTAGCGGCGACGAGGATGTCGGAGCAGCGGCGCCAGGCGGAATTATTTGGGGAGTATCAGCAGCAGCAGCACCACCACCAGCAGGCGTTGGCCGCGCAGAAGGGTTTGCAGCAGGCGTGGGCGTCGGCGGCAGCGGGGCGGCTGCAGTCGCAGGAGCTGATGCTGTACACCGTGGATGGGGGTGCCGCCGGGTACGAGACCAGGTGGGAGGAGCTGCACCCTGTCTCCCAGGGGCTGCTTCTTCGAATCGAGTACGGCTTGCTCTGCACTCTTGCTTGATGTTCTACGGTTGAGTGATTGGTGATAGAGGCGTTTATTTCCGGTCAGGATTGGGGTTCTTCTCCGAGGTTTGGCTGCATTGCATTAATGGAGAGCGCGTTATGTTGTTGATATCGAATTGTAGATTTCTCGGTCACATTGTGTTCTAGATTGATTTCTTTAGTACGGTGAGTGGAGGGCGCATTCTGTTTTTGAGATCAGAGTTGTGAATTTCTTGGATTATTGTGTTCGGTTTCTTTTGTTATGGTGAATGGAAGGCACATTGTGTTATTGAGATCAGAATCGTGGGGGTATTGGGTCACATTGTGTTGTTGTTGGTATGATGAATGGAAGACGCATGGTGTGGTTTAGATCAGAATTGTGGGTTTCATGGGTCACATTGTGTTCTGGATGTCGTTGGAGGTCACTTTGCTTTTCTTGCTTCTGTGTAGGAAACTTCCTGTGAAATTTGTTTCTGGTGGGGTTTTGTTTCATACTGTAGTGACCTTCTGGGGTTTTCCACCAGGTTGTGGTTAAGAATCCGAAGATTTTGGGATAGATCTCGATCGACTTATCTTGGACCAAGCTTTTACTGTGATGATCACCTGGTTCTTGCTTGATTTCAGGGACAATATTAGGGAGTACAGAGATGATAGTGAACGATTGGATCAGTGCAGTCGCCTTGATGACCTATCACCGTTCAGTTTTGAATTTGATGCTGGTCAGATTACTCAGGTTTGTTTTACTACTTTTGTTGTTCAATCTGCGATGCATGTTTTGTGGAGTAGTAACTTCGGTATATGTTGCAGCCTTCACAGATCAATGTGTTATCAGTGATATTAAATGTTCTCGAGTATATTCATTTGCAATTTCATGTTTGATAGTCACTTCAATTATAATTAAGCCTGCATAATTTGGTGCGCTTCCAGTTTATATCAAATTTTGTTATAACATGAATTTCCCTGGTAGAGTTGTCTTTATACTTCATTCTAATGTTGTCACTGCCATCGCCTGAATGCCTCTTCAAGGTGGACCTTTGTTTTGACTTTTGAGTTTGACTAGGGCACTTAGAATAGAAATATATACTGTCAAGTAACTGGTGTGACATATTCTGAATGATTGAAATGTTCGACAGAGTTCTGGCACCTTTTTTGTATAGTTTTCTTTTTTTTTGGTGTGGAATTTACTTTTAATGAAAAGGCGCTTGAAAAATGAAAATATAGGTTGTTTCACATAATTTGTGAATCCAACTGTGTGAAGTAGCACCTTTAACTTCAAGGGACTCTTTCTCATAGGAAGATTTGTTTTCTTTATGTAACAGGAGGCTGTATCTATCTCTACCACCATGAATAGAGAGAAGATTTCCATTGAGAGCTTAATGACTGTCATCAAAGAAATTATGTGGAACACAGGTTTTGCTATACGTTCATATGTAAAGCTGAGGCCAAGGTTTGTGCATTTAAGTGCTGGAATTGCAAATCACTCTGGATCTTCTGGTGCTCAGACTGATTTCAGTCAGCTCTTGACCACGGCACCGAGCTTTCATTGTTATAGTAGTGCTACAAGGCGGCCTTCTCCTTTTGTGCAACACACAATTGCCAGGTTTGAGGATCACCTTGGAGAATGCTGCAAATGGATTCTAGAACTAGAACAGCTTGTCCAGACGAAGAATGATAAAACCTTTGCAGAATCTTTGGAATCTCTATCAAAAGTTATGTCTAATGTCCATGACTATCTAATCCATTTGGCATCTAAGGTAACTCTCACACAAAATGCTATCCTTCACAAATACTTAGAAATCTAACACAACATGTGTTTTCTAATCATGCTAACAAAGCTCACAAATCAAATATTCAGTCACTATGAATTTATAATAAAGTTGTCTCTTCAGGGAATGCAAAGTCTCATTCACTTTTGTCTATTCCTGTTTTGAGCTTCCTCCTAGATCGCCAGCTCCCATCCATCTTATTACTTCTGATAAAAACGTGACCTGATATAACTTTGGATTTAGTAACAGAACCATAAGTTCCTCTATATATGTTGATGACTGTAGGTTGATAATATTTTTATTTGGTAACCTCCTGCTCGTCTAAATCTCTTCTGCGCGTTGTATTTTCTCCCTTCTAATATAACAACCTTAGCTAGTTAGCTGTCGTTGCTGGCTTTGTAAAAATAAAGATAATGTCCTGTTTGGAACTATACCATCTTGGTATATTTTCGTTTATACTAAATTTATATTTTTTTGTTTGTCCAGGCAGAACATATTCATCAGAGTGTTGAAACAATGAAGACTCAGTATCTGAATAATCGACGATGCAGGGGTGATTTGAGTAATCCTTTTCTCAAGGCAAATAGAAGAGAGGAAGCCAAACAGCAAGCAACTGCCAGAATAAAGCATCCGATGTTGCATCTACCGCCTCCAGGCCAGCCAACAACAGTAGTTGTTGTGCCAGTGATATCAAGCCAGCTACAACAAACTTCATTCCCCACTGTAGCAACTTCCCCAAGATCTTATCCAACTCTTCCACTGCCTTCTGTTTTGCCTCCATCCCACACGCAAACTAGCCCTGCTCCATTAACAACGAACCCTTTAAGTTCACCCTGGCCCGTGTTGCAGTTCACACCATTTGGTTCATTCTCCACACTTGAGCTTGGATCCACACAGGCTGCATCTTTGTTAGGGACTGGCACCCCATTTTCTGCTACTTCACTTTTCCCAATACCGTCCGGAGGTATGCATCACATGCTATGCGCAACTGGATAGAATCAGAAAACAATTTGGCCTCTTTGAATCAGAAGTTACATTAGTTTACTTGAAGTTCAATAAGGACTTCACGGAATCAGCAGCAAAGTTTAGAATTATAAATATGGTCAATGTCATGTACCTTCTTGATTCGGGATTTGTAAAAACTAATGAATTCTGCTGTTGAAACATGAAGGATAAAATACAATATTCAGATCTTTAGTGTATTTGATCACTCTTATTTGAATTCGATCATCCTTGTATGCTGTTTGGCATGTATGATGCATCTGAGTTGCATGCAGTGAAAATGGTCAAAGGAGAAGGCATCAGCACTTTTGTCTTTTATCTTGTTGCTTACAGTTGTGATAATGTTTGTCCATTGTGCCTGATTGTTAGTTTCCATGCCTACAGGATTAAACTTCCCTGCCTGATCCTCATGGTTATTTGGCTTTTATGTTCCAGATAGTTATAATCCTGGTTTCTCTTATTTGTAAGAGTTGCTTAACTTCGTGCCTTTATGTTCATATATAGGTGGAATAGCAGCTTCAGGCATCAATCGTACTGTGAGTGAGCTTTGAATTTTGCAGAGTCAGAGCTATCACTTGTCATCTTCCGTGTTGATTGCTTTTTATCTTTCACTATATTGATGTCATTTTCCTGTGCATGTCCAATTGTTTACAGGGAAGGACGAAACCTGGAAGAAATAGAAACCGCTAGCTGTGTATTTCATCCTCATGTATGTCCATTTGACTCCATCCCTTTCCCCTCCTTTTTTCCACAACAGCTTGTGTCAACAGGTTACCCCGTTGTTTCTTTGGTCTATTGCACGGCGCATTTTTACACTTCCACACACTTTTAAAACATGGACTATTTCACATTCCTGTTGCTGCACACTAGGAAGTCTAGAGCCAAGCTTCTTTTTTTAAAAAAAAACGAACCGGCAGGCTGCCAATTATATTAAAAAGAAGGAGCTCCCAGATGGGAGGGATTACAAACTAAACACTCTAAACAAAGATTTAGAGAAAAAAATTCTAAAACTTCTCTTAGATTTGGCCGGACAGAGATGATATGTTGCTTGGCGCCGCCATCATCCAGTTGTTTAACTCATCCTTAATTTTGTAGCATATTGTGGCAACGGTAGACTCTTTGTGGTTGAAAATCCTTACATTCCTCTCCTTCCAGATTGTCCACAAGATCAGCATGATCAGTGAACGTAAGCCTTTCCTCGAGTTGCACGGCCTGCTCGCCATGGCCGTCCACCATTCCTGTAGGTTGTCCAACATCGGCCCGTCCGCCGGCTGCAGAACCGGGATGGCCATCCTTTCCAAAATATTCGTCCAAACCCTCTTCGTGAATCTGCATTGTGCAAATAAATGTAGGACTGTTTCCGACGACTGCCGACACAGTGGGCATGTTGTTTGGTTTGGCCATTGCCTCGCTTGTAATCTAAGAACCAAGCTTCTTTGTTGGTGCAGTAGATTATTGAAAAAATCCACGCTTTCAGATCAGGACCTGTATACTTGTTTAAGGGCATTGGTTCATGTTAACTTCTGAATTGGCTAGTTGCATGTTTGATCTGTGTTTCTAACAAAATGCCACAAAAGCAGCTGCTGCGTGCATTGTCATGTAGGTTCCTGAGGGCACGTTGTGATTTCGTTATCAAAGTCTGGTGGCTAGCCGAGTCGATATTTTTTCTTTAGTGCCTCCTTACCCAAAAATTAATATCCCTATCTGCGTCCGGGCTACGTCAGTGCTTACGGCAGTTCCTATGTCAGAAGCCCAACAGAAAATTAGTGGAATTTCAGCCGTTGAAGTTCTACTATCTGACGATTCCTCGCATATGTTTGTATAGAAGAGCTGTTACTTTAATTGTTATAAGGACATTATGGTGGCGTTCATGCATTCATCTTTGGCCTCTGAATCGTTCTAACCAAACCATGTGGTGCCCCTTCATTCTTGTTTATTTCTGTTGGAATCTGGACTCGTTCAACTCTAATCCGAATCTGCGTTTACTTACTTCCCTCGCAGTCTGGAGGTTATGGCCGTGCAGTGCTCTCTCTTACGGCTCGTGGGCGGCAACCACGTGAGATGATCTGTGACCTGGATTGGGGATGGGGAAACTGCGAAGAAGCATCGCCTCGGCAGGTCGGCAACCAATCAACCACCGGAGGCTGGTCCGCGTTGCTTTGCTTTGAGGTGTAGCAAAGTGTCGTCACTGTCGGGCGTAAAACTAGTGGGTTGAATCAGGTTCTTTCCGATCATCGGTGGTGGGATGCTCTGAATTAGGCTCATCCTCTCCCTTTCTCTGAGTGCCAGGAACTAACTGTAGTTTTGTGAAATTTGGGGATCCTGTACATGCTTTGGTATAGCTGTGAAGATGGTGACTATAGCATCGATTACTGGATAGAATGAGTATAGACTTGACCCAATTGTGTGTGTGGCAGTGCATCTGCGATCTGTCTAACCTTAGAATTTCGAGCTTTAACGGTCGATAGTTGCAATGCTTGATGTTGATGCTTCATCGTGCGTGTATTCGCGGATAAAGAGAATCACTGTTGCAAATTGCGTGCAATGTGTAATCAATCCCGTAACATCTTCAAACTCGGTTATTTCAAAGAGAAAAATGCTTGCCGGAAAATATCAGATAAAAGTCAGCAGATCTAAACGCGAAAGGTAAACCCCCAAAAGTGCCACTCTCCTTTTCGTTTTTTTTTTGAAAAAAATCTCCTTTTCGGTTTTTCTTCCCATAACTTTGCAGCATGCCGATGCGGCGATATCCAAGCATGTGTTTAGTTTTGGAATGATGTGGAATAGGTTAGATTCATCCCATTTTTTAGGTTGGATTCAACCTATCTCGTATTTGGATGAGAGGGATGGATCCGTTCCAATTTTTATGTTCGATTGGATAGGTTGAGAAGGTTGTGATGGATGTTATTTTAATATCGCTAGCCACAACAGTTGGTGGATCCACCTGTCATTTTCTATTCAATATTTTTCGTTTTTTTCCTTGAGCCTTATCCTTGCTTCTTCCTCGTGGTCTCATCTGCCATCTGCCGCCTCCCATCTTCTTGTTCGCCTCTCTGCTCCCTGTTTGTGCCTAGGTCATGGAGCAACCGGGGCTCGCCGGCATCCCCCGGGATGGGCTCCCTGGCAGACGGCCTCGCCGGGGCCACCTCGAGGACGAGCTCCCCTACGCAGAGGCCGTGACCGTGGGCTCGCCGGCGCCGTCCTCGGGTCAAGCTCATCCCCTCCGTGGGGGGCGCCACCCGAGCTCACTCCACCGCTCATCCCTCCGGCGGCCACCCATGCTCGTCGCCACGTGAAGCTCGCCCTCCACCGACCCTCCCGGTGTCGTGCTCGGAGCTCGCCCCTGCATCTTCTTCTTCCTTTGTTTCTTCCGACAACCGTAGCTCGTGCTCCACGCCGACACCAACACTCGCCCCTCCTTTCTCCCCGGCGCTGGTCGCCGCCGCCCGCCCCTCCCTTCTCCCCGCCTACTCCTCCTCTCGAACAAAATGGTGGGAGACACCGTGCATGTGGGTTGGATGCGTTCACTCATTTTGGACGGATACCTACAACCCGCATCTGAGAAACATATCGCTTAACTTAATCAAAATCATTCTAACCCTCTCCAACCAAACACCTCGTCGAACCCATTCTGCGTGACCCTAGAACCAAACGCACCCCGAGTTGATCCGCCCCACCACTCTCGTTCCAACTTAGCAGGGCCACCCCGTAAAAAAATCCCCGAAAATCCGAGCGGCTTCCACGAACTCCTCGCCGACATAAAAGAGCCGCGTCGTCGCTTCCCTTCCAGCCTTTCAGGCTTCCACCCGCATCTCCCCACCTTCCCCCCCGACCTCGCCGCCGCCGCCGCTCACCTCGGTGGCACCGCCGGCGAGGCAGCACCTCGCCGGACACCCACCCCCTCTCCTCGATCTGTTTTCCTTCCCTCTCCGCCGATCCTTGTAGCCGCATCCGGCTGCCCTCCCACGGAACCCTAGATCTCCGATACCCCGCGCGCCCTCCCGCCGACGGCCACCCGATCGGAATGGGCCGCCATCTCCAGTAAGGTCCAGCGACCCAGGAGTACCCGCCTCCGCCTTCGCGCGTGCGCGAGGCGCCGCCGCCATGGCGATCCGCATCACCATGTCCTACTCGGGCTACGTGGCGCAGAACCTGGCCTCGTCCTTCGGCCTGCGCTGCACCTCCGCCGCCGCCGCGGGCGCTGGCGCTGGCGCTGCACCCGGCGCGGGGTGCCGCTTCATCCAGGACGCGTTATCCCGCCCCTTCTGCCTCTTCGCGTCCTCCCGCCGCTCCGACTCCCACCATGACGCCGAGGATCACAACCACCCGAAGCCCAGCCCCAAGGCTCTGCCCCAGGCCGCCTCCGCGGGAGGTGGCCACTCGCTGTTGCTCCCGCGGTCGTCCTCCACGAAGGCACCGGTCGATGAGCCCCCGGCGTCGTTGGCAGTGGGGCTGCTGTCGGTGTTCGCGTCCGGGATGGGTTCGACTGGTGGCATTGCGGGGGCCTCCTCCCTCGCGGCGTCGCCGTCAATATCAGCCGGATTCAGCCCTGCCGCGCTCCTCCCGTTCCTGCAGGCGACCAAGTGGCTCCCCTGCAGTGACATCGTCACCGCTGCCACAGCGTCCCGCAGCTCAGGACGCCCAGCAGGTGCCTCGACGGCGCCTGCATCCCGCGCAGCAGGTGCCTCAACAGCAACTGCACCTCGCGCAGCTGCACCATCACCGCGTCCTGCACCACGCAGAGCTGTCCCATTGCCCGGTCCTGCACCTGTGCCGTCACCTGCTGTGGCTGCTCCTTCCAAGGTGGGCATTCAAGCATTGGTTGGTAGTGCCAGCATTGCCTCAGGTTCAGCTGGGATTGGTAGTGGCGCCATCGCCTCCGGTGCAGCTGGGATGGTGAGGAAGAGCGGTGCTAGTCTTGCCACTGGTGCAAGGGTGAGCAGGAGGGCCGGTTGGCTCTCAAGGTGGGTGAGCTCATGCTCGGATGATGCAAAGACTGTCTTCGCTGCTGTGACTGTGCCGCTGCTCTATAGATCATCCCTAGCTGAGCCGAGGTCCATTCCATCCAAGTCCATGTACCCAACATTTGATGTTGGTGACCGAATCCTTGCTGAGAAGGTATAATGCTTTACATTCACTATGTTACATGAATAGGATTTTTCTTGCCTATGTATTGTCTGCTGATGATGGTGAACAAGCATTTAACATCCAGCTCCTATTGTGACTAGGTTTCGTACATTTTCCGAGAGCCGGAAATTTTGGACATTGTGATCTTTCGTGCACCTCCAGTCCTTCAGGTATGATAATCTTTATCTCTATTTTGTCTTATCTAGCTCATCAAGGTTAGTTATAATAAGAACAATTTTTTTTTGGTAGGCATTGGGCTACAGCTCAAGTGATGTGTTCATCAAGAGAGTTGTGGCTAAGGGTGGGGACATCGTTGAAGTAAGCTTTTATCCCAATGGTAGTAACCTCTTTATGTTTTCCTTCAATTTTACATTATTGTTTAATAAACAATTTTGGGGGTTATATGATTCATTTATGATTTGTACCCATCGCCATTCATTGTATTTGATAGGTACGTGATGGTAACTTGTTGGTTAATGGAGTAGTCCAGGATGAGGACTTTGTGCTGGAGCCGGCTGACTATGTAATGGATCCACTGGTATGACAACTTCTCTTATTACATACTAAAGCACCATTATTTGTAGTTTGTACTTTGCGGTATGTTGACAACATCTTGGTTATATGACATCAATCCTATCTCAAATAACTTTTGATTCTGTTAGAGAAGATGTTAAGATGTCAAATATTTGATATGCTGAAATAGCATGTTTGACAAAATTTGATAAGTTGAAACATTGAATTGGCTGCAACCTCAAATTTGTTCTTGTTTTCTATCATGGTTAATCTCTATGGCTGGGTCTGTTATTGGTGGATCACATACAAGTATAGAGCAGTTTTATCTCTGAAAACTACTCAAATTTGTTCTTGTTTTCTATCTTGATTGATCTCTATGGGTTGGGCCTTTTATTGGTGGATCGCATACGGGTATAAAGCAGTTTTATCTTCCAAAACTGTAGTAGTGGCACATGCTAATTAATTGTTGTTGCTTGGGCAGAGTGTGCCTGAAGGCTATGTATTTGTACTCGGGGACAACAGAAACAACAGCTTTGATTCGCATAACTGGTATGCCAAACTCCTAATGGAGGATTGTGCTTCATATTTTTAACCCCAATTTCCACAACAATAGTTTATGTGCTGTATTATCTCTGCAGGGGACCTCTTCCAATGAAGAGCATCCTAGGGAGATCTGTGCTTCGATACTGGCCACCATCGAAAATATCAGATACAATATATGAGCACGATATGGCGCAATTCACTGTCGCTACCTCCTGACATGCATTGTGGCAATGCTGCATGGAAAATCCAGCCCCATTTTTCCTTTTTTCGGCCGAGCTTTACTGACAAGTGATAAGCTGAGCCACATTTTGCATTCTTATTTATTAGTTGTCACCTTGCTGCAGATGCCCATTGGCAGCTTGGCTGACATTAGTTTTACCCTCCTTATGGGCAGCTGCTCTTTTGAGGGCAACAATTCTTGTACGCTGTAGCCCTAGAAGAAACCCCCCAGAATACATGTTTGTAAAGGCAGAGCATCACATGGCAAATTATGTTCTGTTTTTGAGACATGGGGATGATGTTCGAAACTTGTGTAAAGGAAATAGAAAGCATAAGATTGCTCACTCTGTATTATGAGGCTCATCATTCGTGTATCGGCCAGCATGGTGCTGAGGGCGACACTATGGTTTGATTGAATTCATGTTGTATGGTGTAAAACTTTTGCCCTGCTAGCCATATTATATTTTGGTGTTCTGGAATTCTTGAGGTAATTTAAATGAGATCAGTCTGTTTGCTTTTATATTTGCGTGCGTTGCATGGTATTTCACCTGTTTCGGATCATCAAAATCATGGTAATAAACTGGCAGAACTGGAGCACACATTAGGGGTCTGCAGGGACACGAATTCAGAATACAACATGCAATGGCATAGCTGCACGAAGAATGCACATGTAACTTAGAATTACAAGCTGGAAAAAATCAACAATACAGCATGACTAAATTTTTTTAGTGATATTGCATGGCTATAAACTTGAACAAGGAAGGCAGTTATGAATCAGAACTCGCAAGGCCCTAATGACAGCCGTTGCACAAAGGCACTATGAACAATGTAAGACGTTACTCACACAGTTGCCAGAAGCAATACAAAATTTTAACAAGATGTTACAGCATGACCATTTCTCAGGTACACTTCCAGCCTACTCAAGTATACACGGAATCGAGGTATATGTGCAATTTCCTATCATCCCTATGAGAAGCAGACCAGAGCAAAAGCTATCACCATTTTACATCCAGCGACAGCGGTTCTGGTGGTAATACAAATGACATAAACTGTGTGAACGAAACATTTGAAGTCAGGCTGCCCCAAGAAGTAGTGTCCACTATAGGGAACGGTTGTCTAACCTTCTTCACTGAAATAGCCTTCAGCCTATCGTCATCTTCCACCCTAGCTACAATGTCAAGGGTGACTCGCTGGACAATAGGTAGTGTTTTCCATTCTGGAACATCTTTCCAGATGGGATCCTCTTCAGTGATGTCCCTTTCAAGCTCCAAACGGAATTTCACCAAAGGTATCGATGTCACTTTAGCTTCAATGAAATGCATTGAGCTATTCTCCATGTTTCTTTTGCTAAACCAACTCTTCAAGATCCTTTCAAGCTTTATCAGTCTTGGGCTAATTGAGCAGAACAAACATGCTGAGATCAACCGATTTGATACGTTGACTTGACACTTGTCCGGCAATAACTCCATGGTGTCATGTGACCTCAACTCAGTCTTCACATGGCCTCCAGACACACTGGTTTGATGCACCACAATTACAACTGATCCTACAACACCAACTTGAAGTAGTGGGGCACAAGTTGTGCTCCAAGGCCATATTTGGCTGAGGTTGTTGCTACTACTCAGCAAGCTTCCATTTGCTAAAAGACCTATACTGTGTGGGTGGGAAAGTGAAACTTTCTGTGCACCGATGACCTCTAATCCAACTCCATCAGCGACTAGTATCTTCTTCAGCCTTGTATAAGTGACATTCCCCTGCACAAGAAGTGCAACATAAGGTTCTGCAACAATCAAGGGAAATATTACAGTGTGCATTTTCTAATACTAAGAGTTGATGAAATATATGCTGAGTAAAACAGGATTGCCATAAGTCTACAAAAGGAAAGACAAAATTAGCCTATGGATGTTTTGTTATTAATTCATAAAAAGATGCTAGCACAGAATGTGAAGAGCTAGACCTTACTAATTTGTTAAAGACTGGGTAACTATATACGGCAAACCAAGAAAACCGACATCATTTTGTCACATGCTCAGCGCACGACAATTGAAAAGTGAGTCTAGTAAGACAAAATTTGAAAGCGACATTGATAGCAAACACTAAATCAAATATGAAAACCTAGCCAGCAAAGTTCTAAAACAAGATGGATCGAAGGTGTTGCTCCTGCTGCGGCTGCTACTGCAACTTGTATACCCTTATGCATCAATAATACCACGATGTTATTATTCAGTAGTAAGAAACCAATCAATAGACTAGCAGATCAATCACTTCAGTGATGCACGCAAAACTACATTCTTCTAAAATAATCAATAGATTTCACAGCCGGCCATCAGTTAGTAACCAAGCAAATCTAACATGTCCTGTTCCATTACACCCATGACAGCTAGCAATACCCAGATTACATGGCAAGCAAGAACAGAATGTTTGTTTTCTATTTCACTGGTCCTTGTCTTATCTTTTGTTGTTGAGCTACACTCTAATCCAACTAAAACAATCATAAAGATACATTCACTTCAACAGTTCAACCAGAAAGCAGGTACTGAAAAGAACGAAGCATTCAAAATTTAAATGTCTAATAAAACTGCCTTCTATCTGTATTCAATAGTAACAAATTTCCATATGGTGTGTGCCAATAAGGGTTCGTTTGGCTGTGGCTGAAACAGTTCCGGCTGTGGCTTCTCTCGTGGAGCAGCTTTTTTTAGCTTCAGCTTGTTTGGTTAGAAAAACGTTTGGCAAAATAGCTTCTCTTCATTGTTTCAAATGGATAAAAAAGTGAAATGTCCACAATGTCCTTCATTTTTTTCTTCCACTTTTTCTTCTTTTCTTCATATTTCTTTTTTTCTCCCCTCCTTTTTTTTCTTCTCTTTCCTTCATCTCTTCATCACCCCGTTTCCTTCCTTATCCACTCGCACCTGTCAGCCCCCCAGCGCCTCTGCTCCATCTCGCACCGCCGGCCCCGGCTCCTTCGCTCCCAGTGCACCAGCCCGCTGGCCTAGCGCCGCCTCCCTCTAGCCCGCACGGATGCGCCACCTCCCTTCGGCGTGCGCCCCAGCGCCGCCTCCCTCCAGCCCGCGCCAATGCGCCGCCTCCCTCCGGCGCGCGCCCTGTCCCAGCCATGGAGCTCCACCGCGCCGTTGCTCTGCCCCACGCCTGCTCCCTGCTGTCCTCGGCCATGGGCCACGGTGGGTAAAAGGGTCACATGCACCCGCGGTCGAGGATGAAGCCGCGGGGAGCCAAATTTTTTGGCTTCTCCCCCACCAAAACGCTCCAGAGAGCGGATTTCATGGAGCTCCTGCACTGGAGCCGTTTTGCTTGTGCCCCTTTGGTAGGGCTTCACCAGAAGCCGGTGGAGGAGCCGGTGGTGAAGCCCTGCCAAACGGAGCCAAATATTAACATAAACTTAAATGCCGACAGTATGTTGCACTATGCTTAAATCACTGTACATGAGTCCAATACTAGATAGCCCCAATATAATCAAGCCAGAACAACACCTTGAACCAACCTGAGTGTTGATTCTACACAATTACCTTACCAAAACCAGGGATCCATACTGGTTTAACGTTGAACTACTACACACCAGCAATCAATGCGAAGTTATCAGCAACACTAACAACAGGGCGAAATATAGATGCAGATGTACTTCTACAGTACAATAGCTGCTGCTAAATCAACTCAGCTGTTGAACCCCAACCTTGCAGGATTGTAACTAACACAATTCCACACCAACCAAACCAAACCCGCAAGCAACTGATCGGATGCAAAATCGGGAGGAGCGACAAGTCAAAGTCAACCCACTCACCGATGGCAACTGGAGCTCGACGAGGCCGCCATCCTCATCGCCAGCGAGCTTCAACTCCACCGGCCCGACCAGCTCCACGTCCCTCACGCCGCGGCTGAACCCAAACGCGCCGTCGCCGGGGACGACGTCGATCCCGTCCGGTCCGTCCACCTCCTCGACCGCGGGCGAGGTGGGGCGCCTCCACTCCACGGCCTCGTCGGAGAACCGCGCCAGCGCCGCCACCCCGCCCGCCCGCGCCCGAAAATCGTACCGCTGCACCGCGCCAACGCGGACGGCGTCGGCGTCGAGCGGCCAGACCCTGACCTCGGCGTCCGGGTCCCAGTCGTACTTCTCCGAGACGGCGTCGATGACCTCCTCGAGGAAGGTGGGCTCCGGGGCCGGGTCCTCCAGCTCCGGGTCCGCGAAGGTGGAGACGGAGGCGTTGAAGGAATCGGCGAGGAAGGAGAGCGAGGCGGAAGCGGACGGAGACGGGGCGGAGAGGAGCAGCAGCGCGAGGAGGACGAGGGAGGTGAGAGGGAGGGGCGAGGAGGCCATGGGGGTCGGAGGATCGGGAAGGTTCCGGAAGGATTGGAGTTCGAGGAAGAGTAGGTCTCCAGGCCTCCTTCCCCGGAGAGGGGGATCTCTTCGCGGAGGAGGAAGAGCGGAGACGATGAAGCCTGGTGGGTGCGCTCGTGGATGGTTAGAACCGTATAAGCAAAGGCTGACGTGTGGGCCCGGAAAACAAGATTGGTTACGGCGTGGCGCCAGCCGTCTGGGCCTTTATTCCCATCAGACTCAGTGACTCAACAGTGGGTTACGTAATTAGGCGGCCAAAGCGCCTTTGCTCGGTTGAGCCAGCTACTCGTATCGTAAGTAGCGGCACCCAGCAGACGAACGCTAGTAGCGGCATGTTCCCGGTGGAGAAGGCTTTGCGTATTTCGTTTTGAAATGGCCAGAATTTCGTTGCTACAGACCACGGAATTACTAATACCGTCAGTGCTGTTCAGAACACAAAATACTGCAATATTCGACAATGAATAAGTAAGATTGCCCACAGGCAAAACCACATCCATCCGCACGAACCATCAATGCTCCAATTTACAAAGGTTTCACAGCTCACTTCAAAAGGGAAACACACTAGCGCTGCATCCAATTCCATCCTCAATCGGCAACAGAGTACAGACTCCTCCCGCTTGTAGGAGCAAGCCTGCAGGCACACAACCACTCCAGAACTAACAGAACTACAAACATCCACAGTGCCCTCATATTTGAGCTCCAAAAGCGACGAGTTCGGCACACCACATCAGTTAACTTACATGTGAAGTTTCTGGGCCACTGGCAAACAAGTCGTTCGCCAAAATAGGCCGATTTTCAGATGAGAACAGGCTGTAGAGAAGACCATAAGGAAATTTAGCTAAATATCGGGGTGATACTTTACAGTAATTGTGTGTCATTTACAAGTAGTCAGCAGAGCAAAAGGTGCATTGATTATGCAAACATGCAGACAGATAGAAAAAATGAGCCATCCTTATGAAAGTGCGTTAGCCTAATACAATTCGTTTTAGCTTTTCTAGATATATAGCATTTGCTATGAACCTAGATATATATATGTAGATACGTACCAAAAGCTACATATCAAGAAAAGCTAAAACGAATAGTAATTTGGGACGGAGGGAGTATTTTGGATATGAACATGCACTGATTCTTATGGGTGCAATAATTGTTAAATCCTTGCATTTAACAGCTCAATATAATCAGATATGGCAAAGATAAAGTATGTGAAGCTAAACAGGAATATTATAACTGTGGGACCAAAATAATAATTTCCATGCTCAGCAAAGTAATAGAGTGAGTGTTTATCAGACGATATCTTGCACACTCCTTTTATAAGACATATTAGGATTTGAAAGTCTTTAAGGGCATACATTGACCATTAAGTTCTCTTGCAAATATAATATCTATTGTTACAAGGTCAATACCATATTAAAATGTTTCTGAAAGACAAATTTACTGATATAACTTTCATGCATAAATATGCACATAATTTGATTAATTGTTGGTCAAAACTTATGAAGTTTGGCCTTTTCACATCCTCGTATCGCCAATAGAAACAGATAGAGGGATTATCATTTACCTTAACTCTTCATAGGTCTTTTTGCTTAATGCAACTCCCTGAAGGTTCTGCATTCTTTTTGATCCATGGATGCTTCATTATGTCTTCAAGAGAAAGCCTCTTGCTTGAATCCTTCACTAGAAGCTGCATACAAAACCGCACTTAAAGTCAACAGTCCAGTCCACACCCACCACTTTAATTAATCTCTTATATATGATATATAACTAATAGTTTTTGACGTTGCCTTGGAAATGAGATCCTTAGCTTCTGAAGATACGGAAGGAGTTGAAGGGAATGTCAAATCCACTCTAACTATCTTGCTCAAGATTCATGTGGCACAGAATGTTAAGGAATGAAGATAGGGGAGAAAAAGAAAGCAGATGTTTCAGGCCATACCTTCTGAAGGTATCAGCCTGTTTATCAGCTTCAAAAGGAGGTGAGCCATATAAGAACTCATAGCACAGGATTCCTAAAGTCCAGTTGTCAACAGCATGATCGTGAGCTTTTTTATCTATCATCTCTGGTGCCAGATAATCAATTGTGCCACATAGTGTGTGTCGTTTAGCATTTGATCGAGCTGCCCATCCAAAATCTGCAATTTTAAGCCGGCCCTGGAGAAAATGGAAGTTAACTAGTTATCAGATAAACACTCATGCTTGGTGCATCAAGAGTTCAAGACAGTAGCATGAGGCATCAGCCCCGATTTTCTTTTTCCCCGACTTAACAGGCAGCATAACTAACAATTTTGCTGCTAGCACTTAGTGATGTCCATCATGACAATAGCAGTTCTTTAGAAATACCAAGACATTTAATAAGCACTTGCATTTGCATAACCATTTCTCCACATATATGTTATGCGTATCAGCAACAATATATATGAGTTTTCAAATCTATTCGTAGAGGCATCCTGCATATCCTGTCCAGTATGAATTACATGCAAAATGGGTTACACTTATTGAACTGTAAAGCAAACATCATCTTCATCATACATATAATGCAGTGACTTGAATTTCACATTTTAATGGCTAATTTCACATTTTAATGTTGTCTACCCTTCCTACACAGCATATAAAATTCTTACACTCTGTATTGTTTACATGCAAAAAATAGTGAAATACTTTTATAGTGTACAGTTGTACAGTTAAGAGGAGCAAACCATTTAGAGAGATTTTCAACCATATGAGGTTTTATGATATTAGCTATAGATTAGATTCTTGAGCAAACTTACAGCAGTGGTTCTATCAGAGCTTATGGTGTGCACGGTACAGAAAGAAGACCATCAGCCTATTAAAATTATAAAAAAATGGTGTAAAAAGTACGAGCACTACTCTTGAACAAGGTTTGCAGTAATGGTTATGTTTCAAATAAATGCTGTGCTGAAATAAGACCATCAGGCTAGAAAAATTATAACAAAACAGAAGGAAGTTAAAGTACAAAGACAGGTGCCACTAAATTTGCTCACAAAAAATAAATAGAAATGATAACAGCATTGAGGTGCCACAACTGCATAAAGAACCAACCTCGATATCAAGTAGCAGATTCTCTGGTTTGATATCCCTATGAATGACCTGCTTCCTGTGACAGTGCGCCAGTGCACCAGCAAGGCTTGCGGCGTTGAGCCGTCAGAATCTAACAAAAGAATGGCAAATCAGAAGGAAGCCTGCATATGTATATCATATTCTAGGAACTGTTATGGCAATGCCAGTTGCCAGCACATGTTCTTGGCCATTAATGGCATTATCAAAAGCTGCAGTGTTCATGCTAAAGGAAATGCAATGTATTCTCACATTGTTTCATGTGTAAATGTATAGGTCGAGTGGAGTAAACCGCAGAGTGCACTTCATGTGGTCGCTGTTTGTGGAAAACTTTGTTTCAGCTTAACTTGTAGAACGGGATTGATCCTTTGCCTTGTATTGCAGAGTTTCTGATACTTAATGTTGCAATCAGAAAATACAAAAGTCTATAAAACCCAAGAACCATTTTGACAAATTATAAAATGGAACTCAAAGTTTTTTAATATCAAAGAATTTGCTGCTTCAACCGCCTTTTTTATGAACTGTAACTTCTACTTGTTTCCAATGCACAGGAAACCAGTATCAAGGAATCAGCAATTAATGAGTTATACATGGTATCAGAGTAAAATCAAGTTGGTGGCATTTCTGAAGATCCTCTTGATGTCTTTCAGGAGTCGAGTAGAAGTAATGTCATAGAATTGCCAACTTAAGACCTAATCGTCTCATGGACTAGTTCTCTGAAACTTTGTTAGTACTCCCTCCGTCCCAAATTACTATTTGTTTTGGGTTTTCTAGATACAAAACTTTTGTTATGGATCTAGATGTATATATGTCTAGATACGTAGCAAAAGCTATGTATCTAGAAAAACCAAAACGAATGGTAATTTAGGACGAAGGAAGCGGATAAGGTGCTTTTCTTTCTCCTTCCTTTTCCTCTGCCGTTTTCATCTTGGTTTTGTTTTAATAAATAATAAAAGTAACGTTAGAGTAGCCTGCAGTATTTCCCTAACAAATATTAAACAATTGCTGCCACAAGAGCCTTGCCTCTAATATTATGGGTTCAGGCTAACATAATTTAAGTCATAAACAGTAGAAGGAAGGGCAACGGGTCCAATCCAGCCGGAGGTACAAACGTTTGGGGCAAAATTAACAGTGAAGCAAAAGGAACAGGGGCAAGGGGTCCTTATGGTGGCGGCGGTGCGCTCGGTGAAGCGGCCAGCGGTGCGGAGGACCTTGTACAGCTCACCACGGGCCGCGTATTCGAGGACGAGGACGACGCGCTCTTCGTCGTGGAACCAGGCGAAGAGGCGGAGCACGTTGGGGTGATCGAGCCCTTTCTGGATTTCAATCTCCCGCCGCAGGTGCGAGTGGAACTGGTACCCAGCTTCGCCTTGTACGTCACCTTGAGCGCCACCACGTACCCGCTCTGGATCATCGCCATGCGCAGGTCAGCCTCAGCAGGCAAAATTTTGGGGGAAACTTGGGGGATTGGAGAGCGATGCTTCCGAGAACCAACCTTCTTCTCGCGGGCGAAACTTGCCCTCGCGGCCTCGCCGATGTACCTGCCGATCTCGAAGTCGGACATGCTCCACTCCTTACGCGCCGCCATCGTGCGCGGGAGTGGCCGCCGTGGGAGGGAGACGAGGTGAGGAAGGCCGCGGCGAGTTGCGTCGCCGTCGAGTCGTCGAGTTGGAGGAAGTGTTATGGTCTCGCTTTGCTCAACCGCAACCCAAGGGATACAATCAGAAGAACTGGAGGAAGAACATGCGAGCGAGAGGTAGAAGGGGGAAAACAGACGAACAAGAATGAGCGAGTGGTAAATGTTCGGTTATTCTGGTTACTGGTCTCAACCGAATGACCCAGCTCTGGGGTGTTTGATAGCTGGGGTGTTTGATGGCCGGACTAAATTTTAATCCCTATCATGTCGGATGTTTGCATACTGGTGATTAGAAGTATTAAAGGGGTGTTTAGATCTTTAGTTCGGATTAAAATTCATATCACATCGAATATTCGGAAGCTAATTAGAAGGATTAAATATGAGCTAATTATAAAACTAATTACACAGATGGAGACTAATTCCCGAGCCGAATCTATTAAGTCTAATTAATCCATCATTAGCACATGTTTACTATGGCACCACATTGTCAAATCATGGACTAATTAGGCTTAATAGATTCATCTCGCAAATTAGCCTCCATCTGTGCAATTGGTTTTGTAATTAGTTTATGTTTAATACTTCCAATTAGTATCTAAACGTTTGATGTGACAGGAATTTTATGAGCTCCTAAAGAATCAAACGGAGCCTAAATATAGTCATCACATGAGCTAATTATGGACTAATTAGACTTAATAGATTCATCTTGCGAATTAGCCCTCGTTTATGCAATTAGTTTTATAATTAGTTCACGTTTAGTCCTTCTAATTGGTATTAAACATCCGATATGACCTGAACTGAAAATTAGTCTATGATCCAATTATAAGGCATTCGACCCACATATTCACTAGCACAACACACGGCCCATACGCGCACACGCAGCCAAACAATCGACTCATAACATTAGTCCTTGAGCTTATCAGGGACATAACACTACACCCTCCTCAAAATCCAGCTTGCCCTAAGCTGAAGCATTAGGGAATCGACGCTGCAAATCATTGATTTCCTCCTAAGTGGCAAGTGAAGCTGGTAAACCCACCCAATGCACAAGTACTTGAGACACCGAAGATGATCCTTGATGCACTAGCCGGTGATCAAGGAGAACCAGTGAAGTTACCTGATCTGGTGAACTTGTCGGCAGAGTAGGCAATTCATGATTAACTGTTGCTGATGGTGGAATGTGCTGTTTGAGCTGAGACACATGGACAACAGGGTGCATTCTATAGTCTTCAAGGAGCTCCAACTTATAAGCTACATGGCCAATGCGTTGCAACACTTTGAAGGGCCCATAGAACTTGAAAGATAGCTTTTGATTAGTTCTGGAAGCTGCTGAAGTTTGAATATATGGTTGAAGCTTAAGATACACCAAATTGAAATTATCTCTCAGTTCTGTTCTTATCTGCCTGAGATTTCATCCTTTGTTGTGCTCTAAGAAGTTGCTGCTAAATCAGTTTTGTCAGCAGATTTCTTTATGTCAACCAAATCTCCAATTCAGGAACTGAGTAAGCATTCAAATTAGTTATGCCAAAAGTGTGGCATAAAGAACCTCAAAAGACGTGTGGTCCAAAACTGAATGAAATGATGTGTTATACCAATATTCTGCCAATGACAACTATTTGCTCCATTATCTTGGGCAGGACAAGACTGAACACCTTAAAAATGCTTCAAGATATTGATTCAACCTGTAATTAGAAAGGCACAAACCAACATCTTTCACGCAAAGGAATGAAAGGGGGGTGACCTTTTTTAACAAAAAAGCTCTTCATCCCTTAACGTGAAAAATATTCATTTACCACGAACAGGTATCATAAAGCTTTGGCTTCCCAAGCAAAATCCTCGCATAAAGGAATAGGGGGTGATTTTTTTTCAAAAAAGAAAAACCATACTCATTGCTTTGTACTATGAGTTTTGCTACAAATTCGACGATAGTTTTCATCGCATAACCAAACATCAAGCCTCGAAACCCCGTGGCCTAAAATGCATTTAGACAATAAAACAGATAGCTCCTACTACGAGCAGACATCACAAATACTTAACAACCTTGGCAAAACCCTTGCACAAAGGAACAGGGGGTGACGTTTTTTTCTAAGGAAAGACGGTGCTCGTTCCTTTATGCTTCGAGTTTTATTACAAATCCAAGAAAAGCTTTTATACAACCAACCTCGAAACAAAAGGATTCATGCGAGAGTGTATAAATCAAAAACAAGATGATCAACAAAAATACTTAACAACGTTAAAACAACTAAACTTAAATATCCATCATTTACACCAAAAGTTTACAACCAACAAATTTTACAAGCACCAAGTGTTTCATTTCATAGCCTTAAAACACTACAGCATTCAAGTTTTCATTTATAGCTTCGAGCACTATCCCTCGTGTCGCCTAGATCCATCACCGTTACCTTTATCCCACAAGCCCTCTCCCTTGGCCTGTTCAAAAGCAAAACATTATCGATTAAAAAACAAACAGAAAAATCAAAAATCAAAACAAGAAAGATAAAGAGCCCAAACCTTTGCAAGACGATCTTGAGCACCTAGCCTCGCATGTTCGCGCCCAAAAGCAGCCCAAAGTTATTTATAAAAATTTATCTTCACAATTCTAATATTCTTGGGCTTTTTCTGTTCATCAAGCTCCGAAGCTAAGGGAAATTGATAGCTATGTACCCCAAACTTGAGAAAATCAGAACAGCCCTCTTTCTCCAATAGTTTAAGCATGCCTTCAATACAAAAAGAGGCAGCATAGTCGCTAGCTCCAGTTATAACTCTAGGAAGATACTCGAACTCCCGGTCCATCTAATCGAACATTTCCTTTGCACCCTTATCGGTGGGGAAAGGAAGAGGTACATCACCAAACTCTGCTAAAGCTACCTTATACCCATTATAAATCTCTGTAAAGCTGGTCTTTAGCATCTGTTCCGCTTCATCAATAAAAACTTTTTGTTCCTCTAGGTTCTTGGCGAGCGTGTGAATCATTGTGTCTCTTTCTTCACAAGCTTTATCCCTTTCGGCACAAGCCTTCTTCAAAGATGAGATAGTTGTTGAGTCCTCCTCTATTGTATTTTGAAGTTTCTCCAAAACACCAAGGTTATCCTATGAATTCTTCTCTAGGCTCTCCACCCTCTGAATGAGGTCGTTGCATGTCTACACAAGCAACTTCTTATTCTTTTGCAGCTCAGCGTTGGCTTCAGAAAGCGAAGTTGGCTTCAGAAAGCGAAGTCTTGAGATCATTTAAAGCATTGTTCTCCTTTTTCAGCCTTGAGTTCCATAACCTTAGTGTTGCGGCTGAGTGTGTCTTTCTCCTTCTCATGAAGCCTCTGAGCAGCGACCTTTCCAACAATTACAACATGGAAAGGAAAAATAAGAAAAAATAAGTAAAAAACTAAGAAAAACAACAAATTTATGAAACAACCAAAACCTTGTCCATTTCCAAAATAGTACCTTATATCCGAGGGTAGCTGTTATCCTGCCAGATGATCAGGGTCAAAGCAACGAAGGCACTGCTCATATTCTGTTAAAACAAAGACCAACATGTAAAAAAACAAAGTAAACAAAGAACAAACATAGAACGAGTCAAGAAATAAAAGATACTAACTTTCAGGGTCAAAAGCTCTGTCTTGAGCATCATCTTTAACAGATATCTTAACCGTTGCAGAGGCCTGAGGAATCTTATCTTTTTCTTCTTCTTCAATGCCCCCACGAACCTCGCCTTTACCGGCCTTAGCCTTTCCTAAAGCCGCTCGCGCTGCCTCATCTACAGCACGGAATGAGTCCTTAGAACCCCACAACAGCGGTGGATTGTAAGGGTCGTCATCCTCACCTGACCTGGGCACATGAATCAATAACAATTTTTCTTTGATATCGGTGCCAAAAGCCCGGTTGTAGCTAGTAACTGACGAAGGCAAAGCAAAACCCTCGGGTAAAGGTTCCACTTTGAGAAGCAATGGGGGTTCGCTATACGCCTCTCTAGCTGCACCAACAGTATTTTGCAACTCCATCAAAAATTTAACAGACGCACCGCTGGAATCAATAAGGTCTAACTTAAGTAAAAAATTGACAACATTTTTACCTAGCTCAACAGGCACCGGATCAGGCTTGTCTGTCTTACCGGCGGCAGCAGCCTCGAGTTGCACCTCTTTCGGAGGAGTCTCAGCCGTAGCTTCAAGGCACTGAGAGGCAGTAGCAACCTCGAGTTGCACCTCTTTTGGAGGAGTTTTAGCCTTAGCTTCAGGACATTGAGACAAGGCTAGAGACAAGTCCTCATCCGAAAAACCCTCATATTCCTCTTCATCCAAGGCGCTAACAATTCTAGACCCACCAACTGACAGTGGCACTGATAATTTCCTGATCTTTTTGCCAGCTTTCTTCACCTTCATACTAGCAAGAGCACCAGCAGCCTCGAGTTCTAGCCTTGTAGGTTTAGGCCTAGCCTCGGGATTGTGAGTTGCGAGCACAAAGCTCATAATAACCCCGGGCTTTTTACCAAGGACACTTAGCGGATCATCAGAAGAGTTTTGGCCGAGCAAGCCTTTTTTCTTAAGGGCCTCGAGGCTGGAGGTCTTGGACTTCTTGCCAACCTCGTTCATAGGCTTAGAGGCCAAGTCCTCAGCTTTCTTTCTCTGCCCCCTGCCACCATTCCTACCAATCTTAACTGAGCTAGTCACGCCAGCATCGCGCATTCGCTTGAAGGGCTTGCAAGGCTTGGCGCGAGGCTCGACCTCAATACCCATCTTCGAAAGAACACGGTTCACTCGGAGGCCGTGTGTAACAAACTTGCAAGCAGAAACTCACTCTCACTACAAGGTCCAACAACATTCATAGCTCGCCTTTCAACCTTGTCAACATAAAGGCCAGTGTTACTACCCTCCGGCAAACTCAATCCAAAAATAGGACAAGGAACTGGTCTAGGGTACCACGATATAGACTTCATCACAATTTCCTTTGGCACCCATCCGCTAAAAAGGGGCCAAATGTTTGCCACCAAAAATTCCTCAACCAAATCTTGTCCAGTAATTGATGAGGAGGCAATGACAAAAGCTTCTACGCACTCTTGGAAAGATTTTGACCTTACAAATGGAGGAGCAGTTGTAACGTCCTCCGAAAGAACACGGTTCACTCGGAGGCCGTGTGTAACAAACTTGCAAGCAGACAAGTACTCGCTCTCACTACAAGGTCTAACAATATTCACAGCTCGCCTTTCAACCTCGTCAATAAAAATGCCAGCGTTACCACCCTCCGGCAAACTCAATCCAAAAATAGGATATGGAACTGGCCTAGGGTACCATGATACAAACTTCATCACAATTTCCTTTGATGCCCATCCGCTAGAAAGGGACCAAATGTTTGCCACCAAAAATTCCTCAACCAAATATCGACCAGTAATTGACGAGGAGGCAACGCCAAAGCTTCTTCGCACTTTCAGAAAGATTTTGACCTTACAAATGGAGGAGCAGTTGTAACGTCCAAAGGCGACAGGGAGGTAAAAAACGGATAGAACAGCTAAATGTAGCCATCAGATATATCCACCTTAAAATCGTGAACATGCAGCAGCCAAATTGCATTTTAGAAACGCCATCCTCATCATCAAACTCCACCCTTTTCTTCTGAACATGAAACTCAAATAACCTCGCAAACCCATCAACATCAATCGCACCTCCAAAAGTATGCTGAACCTAGTAAAATTTGGAAAGTGCAATGAAAGAATTAGGGGTAAGCTGGTGAAGTTTGGCATTGTATCTTTCCAAGATCAAAGTCATGTTTTATTGTAGGGAAACAGCAGACCAGCAGTAAAGAAGTCCCTAAATACCACAGCCTCGCCAATCTGTGGTTTCAGCACTAACTCATCACCAGGAAGCCTAGCAACACCCTCGGGGAAATATCCTTTACTCACATAGAAATCAATAGTATTCCATGAAGCCAATGATCACCCAAAGCACAGGGTAGGAGGGTACTTTTCCTTGCCAGCCACTAACTCCGATGGGTCAGCCTCTATGTTTGAAAGATCCTCCCCACTATCAATATCGAAAGAAACCAAAATTTCACCAGCCTCATCTGACCCATGTCCCTCCGCAGTGTCATCTTGTAACCTCATTTGTTCCGCTTGTTCTTCGGTAGACATCAACCTCGCTGTTTGCATAATCTGAGCCAGCTGAAAAATACAAAAGCAGGAAATCAAATAAGACAATAAAACAAGAGTTAAGGAAGAATGTAAAATATAGACAACATCAGTACCTTCGAAACTTTGAAGATCAAGGAGAACAGCAGAAGAAGTACGAATCTTAAAGCACTTAGCGGGCAGCGCGCAAAGTAACAGCAAGACGCGAGGGTAATGCAAGGCGACTCACACCCCCCCCCCGCCTTTTATAGGCGCGCTAACGGGCGCAAACGGGCGTCTCGAACCTCAAACCGGAGCCGAAGCATCAACCAATCAAAATTTGACACGTAAGATGCAGAAAGTAACCGTTGGCTTATCTCTCATCCAACGCTTGAGGGTGACGTTTTTTGGTAGAGCGATCCTTCGTTGCGGGTTCGGCTCGTCGGAGTCGACCCTCGCCCACGAGGGGCTTCTGTTGGGGATCACCCAAAAACCGAACAACCTCGAGCGACGTTCGTAAGCGAAAACTTCCTAACCTCGCAGGTTCCGAACCAACGTATAAACTCAGTTAACCTCGTAGGTTCTCAACCAACGTATAAACTTAGTTAACCTCGCAACTTCTTTGTTACTTTGACTTCGAAGATAACAGTTATTGGCTGATGGCTAAGTTATAAATTAACTTACCTTTGAATGTTCGAAGCTAGTATCGAACACCGAACTTTTCACTCTGTTTTTTACTCAGGATCAAAACTTAACTAAACGCCACGAGGTTGGACATCTATCTCGAGCTCGAGATTGAAAGCACGAGGTTAAGGAGCTCTTTCAGCGCGAGGCTAAGGGTGCGAAGCTGAAGGCTTAACCTGGCACAGAGAAGAAGTCTCGAGGTTACGGACACAAAGGCGTGAGAAGCGTGACTATATGAAGACGTGAGAAGTGTGATTACGTAGGGGAATTCAATTTGTACATATTACCCCAATGATCTTTATGTAAGTCATATCCTAGGAATGTAATAAGTGAGGAAAGATATTTACGGGATGTAAAATGACTCATGGATCGTTATAAAAGGGGAGCCACCGTTGTAAAGGGGGTGACGGACATTACTGTTTTTCCTATTCCATATATGTTGTGCTCGAATTCCTCCGAGACCAACACCATCGTCCGAGCAGCCCATTTAGCGCGCCAGCAATCTAGGCCACGGGCCCAAATTGATCGACGATTGGCGCCACGGCGCCACCAACCAGGCCGAACGGTACAGCCTACTCTGCGGCTTCTTCAGTGCACCCAGACCGCCCGTCTACCCAGCGGCCGCTCTGCAGTTTCCACGGCACCCACTCGGCTACGTGCCAATCCTTGTCTTGTCCTGTCTAGACATGCATGTCAGTAGGGAGTAGTATGTCACCATGGAGTAACACTCTAAAAGGTCGCTTGGACAGTAGCTTCATGTATTCCCTCGCTAGTTTCAGTTCCTGCTAGTCGTTTCTTGTAATGGTTCGTAAGAAACTCTGAAACTCCGTTGCTGTTGGGTGACCTACGCACCTGGTGGTGTCCCTACAGAAGAAAATCTGCACCTTTCACTCTCCGGCCGTTCCCATCACTGCTCCAAGATTACACAAACGGACAGATTAAACAACGCCGCGCACATGACATTACTAGTACGTTTGAAAGCGAGTCCGGCCACGGCCAGCACCGAATCCCCAACGACGCATTGGCATTGGCAGACAGTAATCATGCGCCTGGGGCTTGTGACCACGATCTTGATCCCCGTTCTTTTTACCCCATCGCTCATGATTCATGCCGGCCGGTGTTATAGCGTATCATATTAGTATAACGGCCGGATCCCATCTCGATCAGCCAGCCTTGACAGGCGCGCACCTCCCCTCGCCTGGATCACGTTATGGGCGCAATGGTTTCTCCGATCCCCTCTCGTGCCGTCCAAGGCCTCTACGCATGGCGATTCGGCGTCGATCCGGTCTTCGATTCCCTCCTCCCGCTGTCACACACAAGCACAGTCTGCTACCGCTGCGACGCACACTGCCCTAGCCTCGCCTCGCCTCGCCTCGCCTAGGCCTACAGGCCTAGCTAGTGAGCACAGCAGCGGCGAGCGATCGATTAAACAAAAAGATTTGGGGGACAAGGATCTGATGCGTGAGAATGTTCTTGGGGGGTGGCGCCGATCGATGGAAGGGCAGGCGCAGAGCAGGTGTTCCTGGCGTGATGATGGCGGTTCCCGAATCTTTGTTTCCCGGTTGCCGCTCACCGCTGCTGTTGCTGTGTGCGGTGTTGCCTCCTGCCTCTGGCAGCGCGCCACGATCCGTGCTGGATTGGGACTAGGGCCATGTTTAGTTACTCCCAACTTCCAACTTTGACACTATGCAAAAAGAAGATTCCCCATCACATCAAACTTGCGGTACATGCATGGAGTACTAAATGTAGATGAAATTAAAAACTAATTGCACAGTTTTGTTGTACTTTGCGAGACGAATCTTTTGAGCCTAATTAGTCAATATTTGGACAATAATTCACAAATACAAACGAAACGCTACAGTGTGCTACAGTGCTGTAACAGTAATTTGGCACCTCCCAAATTCCCCAACTAAACACGGCCTAGGCTTGTTTTTCAAAATCCAGATTGGAGAACAAGAGATTCTAAATATCCAAAATCCAGAATCTATATTGCCCTCCACACATCATAGATTCTGATCCAGATTCTACAATCTAGATTTTGAATTCTGAGAATCCTAGAAGCTGCTAACCAGGTTTTGCATGCATATTTTACTATCTTGCCCATCAACCTTCTAGATAATTATCTGTTATTGTCCACTCTTTTAAGGTAGTGATGGTATAATAAAACATCTATTTAACAAACTACCATACCATCATATTTTGGAATCTATGATCCAAACAACACCATCCAGATTTTGCTTAGAATCTAGATTCTGAAAATCCATCTAAAACCTAGATTTTCAAAATCCACGACTGGATCCAAACGGGACCTATCGCGTGCTTGGGTTGCAGCCGCTGCTGCCGCGCTCTTCCCCGCGTGTGGAAATTCCGAGGAATAAAGCGAGCGCGCTGCGGGGTGATCTGATAAAGCTGTGACGTATCCGGCTGCCATTGTTAATTTGACGCGCCAGCCCTCCTGATCATACCACTGTGCCCTAGCACTGTGTCTAAATGGATCGTCAGGAACTCAGGATTCAGGGACAGAACGGAACGGAACAGTAGCACAGCATTGCACTGTAGAGTGAAAATTCGCAGCAAGTATTCGAGGTAGTAATCTCACGCTCATGCCCCAACCATATTTCTTAGTATCGGCCATTTTGCAGCGATCTCGTGCAGTAAGCTACTGAAGAATACAGTTGGATACCGATTTTCTAAGAGCTAGCTCTCGGTCTCATGAGGCCACCGAAAGATTCTGGTGGCAAGATCACCTCGTTCCAAGCGTGGATTTGCGAGGAGCGCGAGCCAGCAGGAGCAGGGGGCGCCCAATTTTCAAGCGCGTGCCCTCTCGCACCTTTGTGAACAGCTTAGCGCAGACGGGCGCGAATCCCGACCTTGACCACCATCATCATGCTTCCTACCAGTACCCACCTCTAATCTGCAGTCCAGTCTCTCGTTCCGGCCGGCGAGAAAAGACGCGGAGGCCCCACCCGATATTCTTCTCCCCTGACGTGCATGCATGCATCGAGCTTCGTGCGTGCAGTGCACACTCACTCGGTCACTCCTCACCTCACCACACAGGCGCGGCGAAGAAGAAGAAGGTGAGAGAGGGAGAGCGAGGAGCACGCAGAGGAAAAAGCAGGGAAGGGTACAAGAGTTTGTTTCCTCATGTCACGTCCTGTCATTCAGCGAGACACCGACGGGCGGCGGACAAACATGTGTTGGCCTTGGGCCCGTCCGACGAGGCCCTGCACCCACTCTGCCTGCCTGCCTGCTGCCTGCACCCGTCCTCTCGGCCGTCCACTCGACGCATCCATCCGTCGACTCATTCATCTTTCCCGAACTCCGAAAGTGCTGGCCGGGGCACAATCGAGTGACCAGACTCATGGCTCTCGCCACTCGCCCAAGATTTCAGCGTGCCCAGACTCCGATTCCGGAGTGCTTGTTGATCGTTGATGTCTGATGTCTTTCTCTCTCTGTCTGTCTGTGACTGTCTCTCTTCGCACCAAGAAGCCTCTCCTTTCCATCTTCACTCATGACCCATCATGATCCACACCGCAATTTTGGACCTTTCCATGCTCTGTGTCCTGATCAACTCATCATCAGTAGCTCCCCTTCTAACTCAGCTTTTGATTGTACCGCTGCTTCTATATTGCTTTTGTGTCATCATAAACATGTGCTCCTTTCATGCAAGTACGACATTGCCATTGGTTTCCAATAGCAAGAATGCTATGTTTATATCCTCCCGTTACCAAATACCATGCCATGCAGATCAGATGCGCATCCAACCAGGGAAAACAAGGAATCAAATGAACAGTGGTGTCTACTCGTACCTCAACCTGATAGCCAGAGCGTCAGTGTAGCTTGTACCATCATGACACGGAACGAGCTACTCCTCATAGAGTACTAGCTACGCACGCAGACACGGCAGGGGGGGTCGAGTCGAGGAGAGAATCTCTCACGCATCTCGTCGTCGGCTGGCCTCCCATGATCGGTCGTCATGTCCGGGAGAAGCGAAGCAGCCGCAGCGAGGTAAAGGCCGGCCCGGCCGGGCAAGGACTCGGAGCCCGGGTTTCTAGGAGTCAGTCAATCCATCGGCACACCACCACGCCACCAGCACCAGGGACTGGACTACTGGAGCCGAGCCGCTAGCTAGCTAGCCCCGCCCCCGGTAGCCTCTCGCTTTTGCGCGTGTCGCTTTTGCGCTTTGCGTTTGCCGGCCGGGCCTCCCTGCCCGCGCTGCCGGGGCCTGCCTTTGCGCCCGGCGGGGTCGGCCCCAAAGAAGAGGTGACCCTGGCACCATGCCCCCGCCCGCCCGGCTGCTCCTGGCATGCCGCGCCGCGCCGAGGGGACGAGACGAGCGCCCGTCGGGCGGGTGCTCGGCTCGGCCGCGTTGCGTTGGGCGGCTCGGATCGTGCCGCGCCTGCGCCTGCGCGGCCGCGGGCGCAGGAATCCGGGCGCGGGTGGGCGTGGGGCAGGGCGGCAGGCGGGGCACCTGCACGCGGTCGTTTCCGCCGGGGGGGAGCGTACGACCGCCTGTCGGGTTGCCTCGCCCCCGCGCGGCACGCTCCGATGACGCGCCCCCACCCGGGCGGCTTCTCGCAGCGTAATTTGACTGGACGGCGTACGGGCGCTCAGGGCCGCGTTAATCATTCGCCGCCGAGTTGCCCCTGTACTTGCTTAACGACCAGCAAGGCCGCTGCGTCGAATGGTTCGGGCTTTGGTTGGCGTCGTGGAAAACGTCTCTCTGGTGCCTCCTTTCTTCTACAGATTTCAGGCTTTTCGGCGTGCCTGAGAAATCGGAACCGATCGACGACCGAAGCGGCTCGACGAGCAGATTGGGATTTGTATTCTGATGATCGATCAGAGCCGCGAAACGGTGAAAGAGATGATTCATGTTGGAGAGCAAGCAGATGGGAACCGACGAGACCAAGATTTTGCTACCAGTGGGAGTAGCTTTTCCTTTTTGGGCCCCCTTTTCTGCTGGTGATTGGTGAATAATCCGCGAAAGGATATGCATGGCCGTGACCGTGATGACGACAGGCGTGCGTTACGAGCTGGGCCCACGGCGTCGGGGTATGGGCCACCACGCCGACCGGCCGAGGCGACCGGGCGAAGCGAGAGGCGACCGGTCCGGGACGCCGGTTGCGCTTTGCAGCAGGGAGGATTCCAAATTTCGCTGTCTGCCGCGGCGCAGCCGCAGCCGCAGCCGCAGCGTACAACACAACGGCATGCATGGGCCGCGGCAGCAGACGGCCGGGAAGGCGAACGAAGCACGGTGTAGTACCGCGCGTGCCGTGCGGTGCCAAGTAGTATATGCGTTTTGCAACGTCCAGACAAAAGCAGGGTGCACTGTGGAGCACTGTAGCGACGTACGACGTCCACGTAGGATTCCTTGCCGAATTTTTTGGGCTGTGGCCATATATGAGCTTGCTGAACATGCTGGCCATATATACAGAAAGTAGAAGATGCTTGATTATAATTCTGTTCAAAGCTTTTTAAAATGTTCCCATGGATTGTCCTCTGTTCTTTTTTCTTCTAGCTTCTGCATTGTTCTCTTCTCTGAACCTGCAAAGGTTTGGAATGTGACAAGCAAGACCATATGGCATTGGTAATAGCACTCGTAATCATGCGGTCGTGATCAAGGATGCTGATGACTGAACATCACGCCAAAAGCAGCTACTGGTACATGCTTCTTTGTAGCTTGTTCAAACCAAATTGGAGGGGGGCCAAGGCAGGTTGTCACCTCACGCATGAGTCACAGAGCTCTGGCATTTCCCGGGCTGGTCAAGGCAGTTCCAGCCGACCAGGCTGGTGGGCGATAAGCCCATTTTTAGAGCCTTCCAAGGCCCTAAATTGTCAGGTTTCACCAGCCACAATACTCCTTTTTCCCCTCTATTTGGAACAAGAAGATTGCAGCCACAGCTGTTGCAGGCATCGCATGGCAACGACACATGGCCTTGTACTCTTGCGGTCTCTGGGCTGGCCTCTCCGATCCCGGGCATTGACTGCATGATTGGGGAATGGAGAATCCCCTGCCCCGTCTCCACTATCTAGCACTGGTAGCTAGTAGTATTTGGCTATTTGCTCATGAGCACGTTCCTTTCCTTTCGGCTTAGAAAATTCCTGTGATGATTTGATCCCTCTCTTGGGCAACTTCTAGTGCTCCGGCCTCTCTGAGTTGGAGTGCCATGATCACACGCTGCCGGGCCGGGCCTACCCGTGCTGATCATGACGTTGCCTACCACAGTCCGCTGAATGTGATCCACGGGCTCCACTCCCGTCTACGTATACTATATGTACATAGTACTATACTCGTCAATATACGATGATACATCTCGTCGCACTCAGAGATATATGGTATTCTACATACAATTACTCGTTCTTTGCTGAAAAGTACACTAGGACTCGGCTCTACATTTTGGGGAGCAGCAAGTTTACGATCGTCCAGTAGAAGGCTTCCCACGGGATGATTTTCGAACAGTAGCTGAGATAGAGAGGCACACTGACCCACCACCACGTGCCCACGTGCGCGTGATCTCTCCATCCAAAACAATAAAAACAAAACAGCCCACTAGATAAAACAAAATAATTAAAATATTCATAAATAAAGTTTTCGAAAAAAATCTAGGAAAACATTTAGACATACGAAAATTCAAAACATAAAAAATTTGAGAAGAAAAATTTCGAAAAAAAACTTTTCAAAAAAGATACAGAAAAATATTCGAAACAAAAACTTTGATAAGAAAAATTTTGAGAAAAACTTTTCGAAAAAGATAAAAAAAATGTTCAAAACAAAAACTTTGAACATTCAAAACTTTTGAAACCAAAAAATTGCACAAAAATTCTCGAAAAAAATTGAAGAAAACTTATCGGGAAAAAGACAGTTTAAAAAAAATGAGGATAAAAATTTCTGTACAAAACTTTTGCATAAAAAATCATATAAAAAAAGAAAAAATCGTCGCACCCAGCCGCCGCCGCTGTCGAGGTAGGAGGAAGCCGCGCGCCACACCGGGGATCTGCTTGCCAACACCGTGTGGAGCTCCAAGCTCGTTGCGGACTTGTCGGAGCTCGTCACGTCGGCCGGGAGGTCGCAGCACATCGAGATCCGTTGCCCTGCTCACTTGCGCTCATCGGAGGCGGCCAGAACGTGGATCCGGACAGCGGAGCTCGCTAGGGCTCGCCTCTGCGCAGATCCGGAGTAGGGAGGCGCTCGCCCAGCCCTCCTCACGTCGCAGTTGTGGGAGCTTCGAGGCCCGTCGCGCGCGATTCTACCGCAGGCGCTCGCCGCTCGCTCGCCCGGGGACGAAAACGCATGGGCTCCCTCCATTCCCTCCACAAGCATCATATGAAGCTCCCACGCTATTGTGCTAGTCACCCCACATCACCCTTCACTGATTACGAACTCCATGGCCTTGGGGGTTCGTGATCAGTGGTGGTGTGGGGTGAGTAGCACACCACAATTCATGGCTACGTCGCGAGGGTAGCGTGTGGCTGGCCAGCTTGGTCCCCCAGCTAGCCCGACGGTAGCCAGATCTCAAGACCGGCCCGACGTCTTTCCAGCAAAGGGGATGTCTCCACAGGATAGGGATCGAGTAGGGGTGTGTTTGGATAGAGGGACGGGATGGGACGGTCCCAATTTTGCATGTGTTTGGTTGGAGTAACAGGTGGGACGGGACAACATCAAACAGAAATATTCCTTGAAAAAGAAGGATGGATCGGTCCCTCCAAAACTGACGGATGGATCCATCCCCTGTGCACGGCGTCTCCCTCCGTCTCCTCGCGCCCGCCCCTCCGTTCCTCCTCGCTATGTCCGGTGGTGGCCAGGCCGGGCGGTAATGGCAGCCGGCCAAGGACGCGGGCGGCGGCGGGGCGGCGCGGGCGAGGGCACGGCAGCGGGCGCGCGGGGCGACGGGCGGCGACAGCGGCCGGCGGCGGCGGGATGGCTTGGCGCGTAGGGACCGGCTGCAGTGGGCAGCGGGCACGGCGCAGCTCAGGGCCAGGAGGCGGTGGCCGGCGGCGCAGCCAGGCGAGGGTGAGCAGGAGCTCGGGAGGAGGTCGGGGGCCGTGCCCGCGGAGGCGAAGGAGGTGGAGGAAGGGGGAGCGGAGCTCTAGGGGCGGCGGCGCGTCCATGGCCGGGCGGCGCCTCCTCGATTTGGCTCGGCCGCACATGGATTTGTGAGGATGAGCAGTCAAATGGATTCGCGAGACATCAAGGAAGCTTCTATTGCAATTGATTGAGTTGGAATTGAACATGGATGTCGAATTTCAAGATTGGTTGGCAGTTTTGATAGAGGAAGGGGAAAACGGGAAATAACAGAGGAAGAAGATTGGGAAATAAGGCTGACAAGTGGATCCCGCGGCTAATGGAATATAAATCTCGTTTATTTCATATATCCTCACCGCTCCAACAAAACAACGAAACTGGGACATCCCCATCCAACCAATTAAATACCAAGTGGGATCATCTCATTCTTAAAAAAGGGATGATCCTGTCCCGTCCCACTTGTCTCTCCATCCAAACACACCTAGGTGTACCCTGTACGTATGGATGGTGTATTTGGGCCCCACGCACAACATGTTGCTCGGAGGGGCTCTCCGTGCCTCCGCGCGCCACCCCCTGCTCCCCGACGGGATCTGAAAAGAGAATGAAGAGGAGTCAAAGAGACGAGGAAAGAGAAGGCTGGCCGATGTGCGTTGCTGGGGAGTGGGAAAAAATCTACCGTGCGGATAGGAGGTTACGGGCGAGTGGAAACTCAGCATTGCGTACATTTTGCAGGAAAGGCAAAGTGTACATGTCGTACGTAAAAATCGATATGTAAAATTTAGGGTCTAGGCTAGATAATTTGGTAAAGGTGAACAATGATCACCTGCAAATGGGTACAAAAAAGAGACCCCAAACGGAGACAACTTGGTCAGTTAGAACTAGAACATGCCAGTGTTCCAAACTGTGAAGCGAAACCCTACGTTTCATCATTCCAAGGTACTGCTGGTACGGTGGTCCCCACGTTCCACCTTGTTACATTTCTAAAACCCTGGTTCTACCCACATGCAGCCAACAAAGTGTCCAAGGTAATTACACATCAAGACAAAGCTTAGTTCTGAACAGAGACAAAGCCAACAGGGCACGGAGACAAAGCAGCTAGCCCTAGCTCAATCCAATCCGATCCATGGCGTGTCCCTTCTCCTCACCCAGCTCCAACTTCTTTATAAGCCACACCCCAGTACCACTACCCCACCCCACAACCCATCCTCTGATTCATACCACAAAGCAAGAACCTGAAAGCAACCACACCACTCCACCTTTGCCATCTCCAAGAAAGAACCCATCCCCTTCTGCTTCAAGAAGCCTTTTCGAGCTTGAGTTTTCGCCATCCATCACCATGATCCAAGAACTGCTCGGAGGGGCAGCCATGGACCAGCTGAAGAGCGTGAACGATGGGAACCCGGCATCTCTGCCCATGTTGCTGCACCCCACCGTCTCCAACCCGTCGCCCACGTCGTCCTCGTCGACGTCTTCACGCTCCTCCGCGCAGCAGCCGCACCAGCAGCAGCGGTCGACGTCGGCGACGTCTTCGCCGCAGGGGCAGCAGCAGGTGCAAGGGGCGGAGCAGGCGCCGCTGCGTTGCCCCCGGTGCAACTCGTCCAACACCAAGTTCTGCTACTACAACAACTACAACCTCACCCAGCCGCGGCACTTCTGCAAGACGTGCCGCCGGTACTGGACCAAGGGCGGCGCGCTCCGCAACGTCCCCATCGGCGGCGGCTGCCGCAAGCCGCGCCCCATGCCGACGCCAGTCGCGAAGCCGGCGCTCTCCTGCAAGGCCGTGGGCGGCGCGCCGTCGCTGGGCCTCGGCGTCGGCTTGGGCATGGGCGCCGGCCCCGTGCCCTGGGCGTCGTCGCAGCAGGCGGCCGCCGCGCAGCTCATGGCGCTGCTCAACAGTGCCAGGGGCGTGCAGGGCGGCGGCGGCCACGGCGGCAGCAACATGCACAGGCTCCTCGGCCTCGACAGCATGGCCCACCTGCCCATCCATGTTCTGCCGGGCGCGGGCAATGCCAGTGGCGCGCCGGCGTCGCTGTGGCCGCCGGCCGCGTCGCGTCCCATCCCTACACCGCCGCCGCACGTGGACTCCCAGCTCGGCATGGGGCCGCTGGGCCAGCACGACGTGCTCTCAACCCTCGGACTAAAGCTGCCCTCGCCGTCGCCGTCGCTCGCGGCGAGCTACTACAGCGACCAGCTCCACGCGGTGGTGAGCAGCGCCGCCGGACGCCCGCACGAGTACGACGCCCCCGGCACCACGTCCCTGCCGTGCACCACCGCGGCGGCCTCCCTGCCGCCGCCGGCGTCGAGCGTCTCGGCCGCGCTGAGCAGCGCCACGGTCGGGTTAGACCTCCCGCCGATCTCCCTACCCGCGCCGGAAATGCAGTACTGGGCCGGCCCGGCGGCGATGTCCATGGCGTGGCCGGACTTGCCCACCCCCAATGGCGCGTTCCCATGATCCAGCCCCCAACGTACGGATGGCGCGGCTGTTACTACATGACACACTAGCTAGTACGTGATCAGTAGCTGGATCAGTTCAGTACGTCTTCAGTGTAGCTTTATCTTGCAGTTTGACTGTGTTTAATTTGAGTGAGAAGTGCACTCGGGGGGAGGTTAATCAAGGCCGTTAATTGCTGTTGTTTTTGTTGGTCACTGGGAGAAGGGGAGTAACTTTTAATTTTACTGTTAATCGGAGTTTTATTAGTAGTAATACATATGTTCCTTCTTGATCTGCTGTCGTGCAGTACTGCAGTAGGAGTGATGGATAACTTTGTATTGGTGCACGATCATGGATTTGATCATATGGTCTCAACTCTCAAGTCCACGATAAATATTCAAAGATTCGTGTGTATTTTCAAAGGTGTTGTATATCTAGCTTGCCAAACCTAGGCAGCGTGTGTGGTTTCAAGTCTCCATTTCCTGCAGGATGGTATTTTGTAGCTAGTGCGCATCAGTACGTATCAGTACTTGGCTGGAAAATTCACTTTGGTTGCTGATCGAAACTCCAAGTACATTAGTACATAATTGAATGCATGCAGGTTTTACTGCAAAAGCAGCAATTCTGTTTGTTTGTTGGCTCCCCATTTTAGCCGGAATATTCCTTTAGTTAGTTGGCTGTTGCCAACTTGCAATCCAGTTCGGCAGAAATATATATCAGATCCACTAAACTTTAGATCTTCCGTGAAGGCAAAATAGGCATTGAGATCCTTAAACTTTGCACCGAGTCCCTCAACTTCCATTTTTTTTCAAACTTATCATTATGTTGATGTGGTGCTCTGTATTAGCACGAGACTAATGCAAAAAAAGTCACTTTTACCCTTAGCTCTTGTAGGTTAAACATGGATGTGCTCATACTCCCTTAACACATACACACAACAATATATTTTTTAAATAACACAAAATATAATTTCTAAAAAATGTATCTACTCGTACTTTTTAAGTTATGCATGTGCTCATACGAATTTGATATGCAAAATGTATGTAATCAAACATGTATGCACTCATATTATTTTGGTATATCATATTATTTTGGTATATATGCAATTCAGTGTATGTATGAATACTTTAAATTGAAATTAACATATGCTCACATACTTATGGTACGGTATACATGCTCCATGTTTCCATGCTCTCTCGATAAACTCATATATGCTCATATTTATTTTGGATCATACTGTTACTGTACTTCTAACGGTGGAAATTGAAGAGGGAAAGAAGGAGGCAAGGGTATAAAAGACTTTTCTCATTAGTTTCATGATATGGACCTCCATATTAGCACAAACGACGAATTTGATCAAAACAAAAGTTTTGGGACTAAATTGGCCAATATGAAAGTTGAGTGACCAACTTGACCCTTAATGCAAAGTTTAGGGGACTAAAATGCCTATTTTACCTTCCATGAAGGCAAAATAGGCACTGAGGTCCTTAAACTTTGCACCGAGGGTCAAATTGGTCCCTCAACTTTCAGATTGACCAATTTAGTCCCTCATCTTCCATTTTTTTTTATCAAACTCATCCTTATGCTGATGTGTTGCTCTATATTAGCATGAGCTTAATGCAAAAAAGTCACTTTTGCCCGTAGCTCTTGTAGATTAAACATGTATGTGCTCATACTCCCTTAGCACATACACACAACAATATTTTTTTTTAAATAACACAAAATATAATTTCTAAAAAATAATCTAATCATACTTTTTAAATCATGCATGTGCTCATACGAATTTTATATGCAAAATGTATGTAATCAAACAAGTATGCACTCATATTATTTTGGTATATATACAGTTCATTGTACGTATGTATGCTTTTAAAATTGAAATTAACATGTGCTCACATGCTTATGGTACAGTATACATGCTCCACGTCTCCATGCTCTCTCGAACATAATAGCTTCGCTCTTTTAGTTGGTTCTGTTCCCATCTAGATGACTCGCTCTTCCTTCTTGTGTGATCGCCTGCCAAACAAGCTGGCTAGCGAGCAGTACTGATCGATACCATGCCCAACGCACGACAGCCATGTTCCATCTGGCGCCTAGCAGCCAGTACGTAGAGGATTAGCCAACCATGAAACTGTCAAGTGATTTCGGTAACTAGCAAAAACAGCAACTAATTTACTCGAGTCTAGATATACTCCTATACATCCATGGTAAAAACAGTAAGCCCAGCTTCATGGGCCCTAGCTTAGGTAGTGATATTGTGGTAAGCATTACAATCAACCTGTAATATGATTGGTCCATCATGCATGGGCTGATGGGCACCGAAACGGGACCATGCCTGCCCAACAATTTGCTCTTTCGTTCAAACCTGTCTCTGAACTTTGTCCAGAACCAAAGCTCAGAAACTGTACCTTGAAGCTCGCCGTGCCCGTTCCATCTCCTTTAAGCACGGCGTGCCAGCTGGAAGGGGAGCGAGCGGTTTGTCTTCACTTTGAGGCAAGAACGCACTCGGCTCAGACCGTCAGTCATGCGACAGAGATTCAGATCAGCCATATCGGAACGCTGGCGCAGTCAAGTGCCCAGAGGGAGGGGGGAAAAAGCAGAAGCGAGGGACTGACTGAACTGGCCATGCATGCCACGCCAAAGCTGGCAGATACACACATTCAGACGGACCAGTGCTTGTACGTACGGAGAGAGAGGCCATGCCGCCAGGGACATGGAGGCTGGACCGCCGGAGCCTTGCGCCCTTGCCTGCCTGCTCCAGCTGCCCTAGCTAGGAAGGTGTATGTATATGCATGCTGTGCACGGCGTGTGTGGCCTACTAGTAGCTAAAACGGCAGCATGCAGGTGTGATTCGATTCTCCACCACAGTGCCCAACCAATGGCCGCCATAGCTTCCCTATCGATCGACCACCTCGCTGCTGCTACTGAATGCTGCGAGATGCAGCCTTATTGTGCATGGGGTTGGTGGAGAGAGAGAGACGATCGCTTCCTTTTGTTCTGTTGCTGCCCCCCACGCAGCCTGCACCCATTTGTCGTCCTCCACCCAGGCACCTATCCATCCTCTACGTACCCACCAGACACACACGGAGTACTTGCTATGCCTGAAGCATCAGGAACCCGGGCAAGCCTCAAGCCGTCGAGCGAGCTAGCATGGGGCATGGCGAAGCAGGAGCAGCGGCATGGTGGTGGCGTCCTCGGAAGTCGGAGCACGCATGGATAGTGTAAATATTCCATCTCGATGCCGGGCTGCATCGATACAAGCCTGCCTGCATCCTGATTTCTTCTCTTGAAACTAGAACAGCGCTGGAACCGCTAGGCTTTATCCTGTCTCTCGGTAACCGTAGTTTGTTTTGTTTGGTTTCTCCTCCCAATCCTTGCTGGATCGCCAGTTTGCTGTCGGGCTCCGGTCTTTTTATTAGCGCTACGAGCCAAGCTTGGAGCACTACTCCACTCTCGTCCCCTGTTTAGTACTTGTTTGTTTGTTTGCATTCTTTTTTGTTTCCTTCGTTCGGGGCAGTTGTTGGAACTCGCTTCACTTGTTCACGCCTCGAACATTTGTCGATCTCTACCGCCAACTCTTCGCTGAAATCGAAACAGAGAGCGCCATCAGATACAGGCCGGGCTTCCTCTTTGGCATTCTGTAGAAGGTTGTGCTGCCGGTGGTGCTACTAGTGAAGCTGAAGCCTAGCAAAAACACTTCAGTTTTGCCAGTCTGGGCCGTACTGGGCTGCCGGCCGGGCCGGGACGGACCATTATCATGGCGCAACACGAGAGCTTCTTCTGATCTACAAAAACTCCCGAGAGCATGTAGACGTATATGGGACGTGTAACCCTTTTCGGTGTCAAATTTGTTAAACATCAGCGGCTCTGCGTGAGAACATACCAGACATACGCACGTGCCAATGCGCACCCTAACTCAATCTTTTTGGTGTGCCTCTACCACACGCACCTGCGAATGTGCCCCCTAATACAAGCACCTTTGGATGTGCCCCGACCACAAATATTTGGTGTGCCTCGTGCACCGACTCAATTTTTATGTGGCCCCAACACACGCAAATATAAATGTGCGCCAACAACGAGTTTTGAAATGAGGAAACTGGGGAAATCCACGACCCAGTGATGAACGTGAATGCCCCCAGACCAAAAGTTTTGAAATGCAGAAATCGAGATTTACATTAGACCTAGTAAAACTACCAGCAAAGTCCAAAGTTCACAGACCAACAAGAGTAAAACTACTTGTACATATGTAACTGTAACACACAAGTCGGAGCTTGAGAGTATCCAAACCTCAGTACACAGGAAGCAAGAGGAGAGTAGTTTCCCAAAGGGGAGTAACCCCAGTTTGACTACAACATCTGTGTTCCACAGAAAAGGATTGCGAGTCCATTTGCTGGAAACCAAGGAAACCACAGGACGATTTTTCACAAAAGGATGCTAGTTCTTTGCCGGAGTATACAACATCAGGGCATCCCATGCCTGATCGATTCTTTGGTTGACTGGTAAGATTGTTATCCGAGATGTGGCTCACATTGCATACACAATCTCACCGCTGCTGTCAACATCAAGATCCGAGTCAGATTCAATATCATCCATGTCATCGTCCATGTCTAGTCCATCGGCAAAGACATTTATACTGCGAGAACAAGCAGGTGGTATGGTGGCCTCTGTCAAAATCTGCATGATCTGATCCATCGTCTGCATTGGCTGATCAGGCTCCTCATATTGGTTGCTCATGCTATCGTCATCCATCAGATCAGCAGGAAGGTTCTTCAGGAACCAACTATGATTCCGTATTTCAGGGATTGTAATCCGCTGCATATTTTAGATAACAAGAAATGCCATGAAAACCACATAAATAAATATGACTAAATTCAAAACAGCATATCTTCTGATTTCTGGAACTGTGATAGCAAGGATCAAAGCCTGGTTATAACTACCGACATACAAGGACTTACCATAGCAGGGTCGCCAACAAAAATCCTTGAAATTAGATGCCTGCACTCTAGAGATATGTTCACGTTATCTGGAATCGCATACTGAACATTCAAGATGCGCTGCAACAAGATGCCATTATTAGCTTATTTGTTAGCTAAAATGGAAGAGCACGTAAAGTGAAACATATATAAATATGGAAGTAGCCGATCCAATTTAGACATCTACACATGTGGCTAGGATGCACCCACACATTTGACGTGTACGCGCATTTGCATGCACTCAACTTGTATCCAGAAACAAAACGTAGCTAAAGCATGAAAAAACAAATTAAGATTACCTGAATTGTCTTGCGGAAGTTCTTAGGCTCTTCTGGGTCTTCAAAAGGATATGCACCAACAACCATAACGTAAAGGGTCACTCCACATGACCATACATCAGCAATCTGTTTGTCATAAACAAATCCATCAGCGAGGAGAATCTTTCCTCATATAGGAGGTAACCGGGCAGTTAGCACTACTAAAGACAAATCATAAGCAACAGGTTCTGACCACTAAGCATGGGTGCACACAACAAAAACAACAATGCCATCACTAACTGCACGTTTCTGGAACTTCAGTGCACTCCCGCAAAGTATACCCAACTACCAAAACACATTTCTCGGGATAAATTAGGAAAGTGATAGCATAAGTACCTTGCCATCGTATTCTTTCTTCAATAGAACTTCAGGTGCGATATAAGCAGGTGTTCCAACAGTCGACTTTGGTTGTGAATGAAGAACAGATGACTGCAGAAAATGAAGAATGCATGGAATTTCATTAGAAAGAAACAACAAAACCACAGGATCATGTTCATCATTCTACGACAGTGTATTCATTAAGCCAAACTACGAAACCTTGATGTTACAGAGTGCTTCTGTGTGCGTGCGTGTGACACACAGCACACACTCTTTCAGAAAGGGGTTGCAAACCATTAAACAGCCATAGGTAACAAATAACACAGAAATATTAGCTACAATAAGATTAAGTTGAACCTTGGAATAACCAAAGTCGCATATCTTCAAGCGAGGAGCATCACTCCCATCTAGCAGTGTGTTCTCCAGCTTCAGATCACGGTGACATACTTGCTTGAAAATAAGGATAAAAAACCACAGCTCAGCTTAATGCATGAATGAGTAAACAGTAATAATAGGATGCAAGATATGCCATTATAATAACTGATACCATTGAATGGCAGTAGCTTACTCCTGAGATAAGCTGCTGGAAGAAGTAGCGAGCCTGAAAACACATACAAATGCATTTGGCAGGATCAAGAAAGAGATGTATCAAGAAAGATGAACCAGGTGGCAAGCGCAAACCTCATCTTCACTGAATCTCACATTCTTACATATTCTCTCGAAAAGCTCACCACCAGAGGCATATTCCATGACAATAGCAAGATGAGTTGGGGTTAAAATAACCTAGGCATATATAAGAAATATATTTCAGAAATCTTTTGACGATGGAAGGCCGGGGAAATAAAGCATCACAATCCCGACTCACCTCTTTAAATCTAATTATATTAGGGTGCTTCAATGATCTATGGTTAATTATCTCACGCTGAACATTTTCATCTATCTGCACACGATAATAAAATATATATTATAAAGAATACCAAGGTAAAACAATTGAGTGCAGTGATAACTGATTACCTAGCATTTATGAATGAACAAGAAAATGCATAAAACGAAACAGACTAAGGAACAAGCTCATGCTTGCACGAACCATGCACACTGGAATTATTTAAAACACACCTAATGAATGAGAGGGAGGAAATTCCATAAAATTAGACCTAAAGTCAGGATATTAATGGGAATCATATATAATATTGGACCTTTAGTATGAATTGATGTTGGTCTCTCAGTGTAGAAGCCAAAAGCAAAGGGAATTAAGAAGCATCTGTTCAACTAACCTTAGTTTCAAATTCAATAAACTATCAAGAACTACCAAAACAGATGGCCACAGCCCACAGCAAGAGTAGTGATGGCATAAAAAAATTGCACAAGTACCTCCAGTTAGTTATATAGGAGTACATGGATAAAACGTGGTCAGTCAGTAAAGAGCTTATGCGCATCAATGTAATTGCATGCCTGGGTGGAGCTGAATGGAATGGGATTATTTATGAATTCCACTTCATGGTGTATCAAAAGGATTTCACATTATCCCCAGCCTTGCTACGCAATCAAAACGTGTCAGCTCTTGTACAGTGTCACAAGTCAGCAACTACTTCAATATTAGCTAACAGAAACAGGATAGGCTTGTGAAACTGGAACACTGTATATGATGGCAATGCTTAAAATTTTACGAAATGTTATGCAAAGGTAAGTGTGGTTCCACGAAATTATCGCTTAAAAGTGTGGTTTTGTGATAGTCTTCCCAATATAATGTGGTTTTGTGAAATTTAATCCATTCTGTTGGGCCCTGGACATATAGTCTTTGTCTTTCCGCTTCTTTTAATAAGACATACACTCCAATGCATCAAGTAGTAGTTAGCTGTGGTATAGAGTTATGGTCTTATGAAGCATCATTACCAATTAGATTATACATGTCTTGGGCAGAATCATATGCCGTTACCATGGTTTGATTGAAAGTAGATGTGATATCCACAAATGTTGAATCCAGATGGATGAGTAGGCTTTTATACAGGATCAATAGATCATGCCTAACGGCTAACATCAATCAGTAAGATTGAAATCCAGTATATGGACACAGCTGGCACAGAAGTACAATCCTAACAAGTCAGTTACCTGTGTTATTTTTAATCACTATCTGAAAAGAAAAGGGTAGGACCTTAGGGGCCTAGGAGATACTTCAAAACAAGGAAATTCCTTTTTTATTTCCTTTTTTATGCAACTGCAAAATGGAGAAACATTTTTCGGGATTAACTAAGCCAATAGTGAACTAATCCTATACCACACCACACCATATATTTACTAAATTCACATAAAATAAATCCAATAGATATATTGAGACTAAATAACCTGCGACATCATAGTGGTGGAGGCGTGCGAGTTGTGGTGCTTGTGACCTGCGTTCGATCCTCAGGGTGGCACGGTTGCAAATACTATTTTCAAGGAAAAAAAATAGTGGCCATAGTCACATCCTTTAAAACTCAATAAAGAATCAAACAATTTTAGATCTTTGTTTGAGTGCTTGCTGATATTGTTTATTTGATGATGATAATCAAAACTCCAAGCTCATAACAACCTGGCTAGCTACTCAAGATGCATCAAAATTATGAGGTTCACTTAAGCACGCAGGGTGATTAAATTGCTATTCTGATTCAATTGTCAGGTTGGCACTAAATCAGCATAGCTTTGCTTGTTTAGTGATTGAAGTGGAGAATGCTTGATTAGCCCCAATACAGCACACCCAAATGAAATCTACACACAAACAACTATAATTCGAGGGTACCCACCATATCAGATGGAACAAACAGCAAAAAGCTACAGCGCCCCCTAACCCACGAAACGAATAGCACGCGCAGGACAAGGAATCCCAAATCGAATAGCCCCTTCCTAGCGCAGACCGCACAGCCGCAACCAATCAACGCGCGGTCGAATCGATAAGTCATTAATCAACCACAACTAGCGCCGAATCGAATCCACAAGGAGAGGAGGAACGGGATCAGCGCCATACCTTCTCGCCGCGCTCGATGTACTTGACGGCGACAAGCTCACTGGTGCGGCGGTCGCGCATGAGGCGGGCGACGCCGAAGTTGCCGGAGCCGATGTCGCGCACGAGCTCGTACCGGTCGCTGTCGTGCATGATTGGCATGTCCATGCCCGGCCCCACCGTCAGCGCGGCCCGATCCGGCGCCGGCGCTGCCATGGCCGGAGACGGCGATCAACGGAGACTAGGGTTTTGTAGGGTTCCGTGACCCGAGGCCCTGGGCGCAGGCTCCCCGCTCCTTCCCCCTCCCTCGCTCGCTCTCCCTCCCTCACTCCTCTTCTCTTCTCAAATCGGCAACGAGCTCGTGCTCCCTTTCTCTCTCCTCGACGAGTTGGTGATGTCACTGGCCGACCAGGAGAGAGAAAGGCTTTCTCGCCGTGCGAGTTGCGAACCGCTTGGGCTTGAGTGCAGCGGGAAGTGGTTTTTTATTGGTTATCATCTTTTAGGATCTGTGTCATAAATGGATATACAGGGGAGAACATTCATTTGTGGAACTCTAAATAAGTTAGTTGTGTGTTTATGCACTGCCAAAAATGGTGATCTTAAGTTAAATAACTATAAAAATTACTAAATATGGAGAAAAAAAGGAGAGGAAAAGTATGCTCATAGAGTAACACATTCCTTTCTTACAATGTTAATCCTAATTTGAAAAATAAGTTTAGTTTTTAACCACAAAATTTTCATTATTTGGATTCAAAAAATTATGATAAAAACAGGTTAGAAAAGTTATCAAAGAAGTTGATCTTATCTAGTTAGAAATTATAATTATAGCAAATCTTTTACTTAACTTACCTAGTAGAGCCTAGTTGCCTCTTATGTCATTCATGTTGAATCGATGATAGAACTAGCAAAGCCTTGAGAGGGGTGGCCCATGGTGCAGGTGACAAAAATGCGTTACTTTGTCTCTTTCGTCATTCCATATACATGTAGATAAGTATCCTTGATAAAGGAGCATGCTAATGTTACCTCTTTCGTTATTCTTAAATAAGAAACAGTAGATTCATGAGATGGGTGGTCCACGTTAACTAGGTGACAGAGGAGCACTACTTGAATGTGGTTTTCCATGTTTCTTTCATGAGTCTAGGTTATGAATCCTATGTCCAGCTCCTGCGAATTTTTTGTTTTTAGCCCTTTTTACGAAAGATTCTCACAAATACGCCTCTGGCGGAACCAATTCCAAAAATGGACCCTTAGCTTGGCGCCATCAACGCTGGCGCCAAGCTTACACGTCTCGGCGCCAGCCATCCTGGCGCCAAGGTCCATGCGCAGCTGCTAACGCGGATGCCGACATGGCAGGAGCATGATGGCGCCAAGCCTTGGCGTCGTGGATCTTGGCGCCAAGCTTGGCGCCGTAGACCCTAGCGTTGAGCAATTTACCACATGCCTCCCTGCGTTTCGAACGAAACAAGTATAAATATTCTGAGGAGTGTGCAACAAACTATGTTCTAGTTCAACTGGTTAGGACGTGGGCTTCTCGTATTGGATTCCTTTGTACTTGAAAGATTGAGAGGAAAGTCACTGCAGTGATACCAGCTAGGTTTGAGACGGATAAGAAGCCCATGTCCTAACCAATTGAACTAGAGCATAGTTTGTTGCACACTCCTCGGAACAATTATACTTGTTTCGTTCGAAACGCTGGGAGGCATGGGGTAAATTGCTCGGCGCCAAGATCCACGGCGCCAAGGCCATGGATGGCTCCAAGCTCCCGCCACGTCGGCATCCGCGTCAGCAGCTACGCATGGACCTTGGCGCTAGGATGGCTGGCGCCGAGACATGTAAGCTTGGCGCCAGCGTGGATGGCGCCAAGCTAAGGATCCATTTTTTGAATTGGTTTCTCCATGAGCGTATTTGTGAGAATTTTTCGCAAAAAGGGCTGAAAAATAAAAAAAATCGGTCCAGCTCCTTTCCATATTAAACTATCTTTTCCACATTTTTAGTATAAAATCCATTTGTTCTATATAATTTATAAATAGCTAATTGAGATAGACCAGTGAATTAGGAAAAATATGATACATATATAGATAGGTGCCTGTCCTGATGTGGTCTCTTATTTTTTTGAACGAACGGACGCAAACTGTACCATTTCTATTAGTAAATCAGCGAGTTACAAGTAACAATCTCAGCGGACCGAGAACAGGTAAAAAGAAAACAAACTGTACAAAACCAGAAAAAATGTAGTTGTACAACAAACCGATGCGTGCATCCTTTAGCAGCTCCTAATTATGGCTGCAAAGTGTCTCACCCCTGCACTGCCCCAAGTAGACGCCTCCTCCTTAATCTTCAGCAACATGTCCTTAATCTTCTGCAACATGGTAGGAACGGATCGCTCTTTCCGGTCAAAGGTTCTAGCATTTCTTTCTACCCAAATTTTCTAAACTATTAGTAGGATAAGTGAGTGCAAATCTTTCCTGGACGTCCCGGTCGTCGATGCAAGTTGGAACCACCCATCTGTGATCGAGTCAGGCTGATTCCACACATGTGGTTCTATTTGTGGGCAAGATGTCCATGACGCTACCGGTTCCCAAATCCTTCTTGAAAAACGGCATCCGGGCAGGAGATGATGTGCAGTTTCAGGCTCTCTACGATACAACAGGCAACATGGGTTTCTCAGCCACCCTCCTACCGCTAGTCGATTTGTTGTCCACACTCTATTTCGAATTATCAACCAGGCGAAGAATTTGCACTTTACTGGCATCCAAGGTTTCTATATTAGTGGTTGGAGGTTGAAGGAGGTGGATCCCAGGAATAGCCTTGCTAGTGGGGCAGGTTGATACGGGTATTTCGGGACGGGTCCACGCGCGGATTTCTTTAGGATGGGTAGGAATGGGTACCAGAGGTTAGCGGGTTGGGGCGGGTTGGGTGTACTGAAATGCAGGTCGGGGGCGGGTTGGCCTCCCACATCATGCGGCCAGCACCCCGCACGCGAGTCGCCGAGTCCGTGGATCTGCCGCCGCTCTTCCATCTGCCGCCGAGTCCGGAGTCCCTTGTCCCTTCGCTTCAGCGACGCCGCCGGTGCGAGCACCGTCTGCCGCAACCCCCGCCCCCGCCGCTCTCCTCCAACAACGGCGGCAAATCTAGGTAGTCTTCTTGCACCTCCCACCTTCCATCCCCTCCACATTACCCTTCCCCTTCTTCTCCTCATCAACTCATCCCAATCTGCAGGGGAGGTTCCGAGGAGACGGAGACGTCAACCTTCAACCCTTCTTCTTGCTTGATCTGCAGGGAGGCGCCAGATCCAGGCCCCTCGCGCCGTCCTCCTCCCATTAGCAAGGCTAGGCTAAATCGCCAGCCACAGTACCCACACGCAGGTGCGCTATCTTTGTCCGGCGAAGTTCACCCTTTCTCCGTGGTTTATTCACCTTTTCTTGTCGATGAAAGATGCGAGTGTTGGATGTGTACCAATTTCTTCAAGCTGCTTTACTGCTGCACCTTTGGCTTAAAGCGCATGGTTCTGCAAGAATCATATGCCTAGCCAAAAATTAGGCAGTACAATCTTTTGTCCAAGAAGCAACTCTAGTTTCCTACATGTTCCATGAAAATTATAGCTTTCTGTGTTAAATAAACTGTTGAAATAAACTATCGATTGCTACTAGTTAATTTCGTGCACCATCGATTGCACTATCAGAAACTACTAGTTAATTTCGTGCACTATCGATTGCTAGTGCTAATTACATGGAGGGCCTTTGGTGCTTCTCTGCTAGTGCTACTAGTTAAGCTGGGCCAGGAATTGAATTGAGCACGATAGGCGGACGCGAAGAGTACGTCCCTGAGGGAGTAAACTTCCAGATCACTTGGTCCGCGACGTCCTGGACCAGCTCGACTTCCTGCACTCGGGACCATAAATCGATATATTCCTGGAGATGGCCAATAGTTTGAATCCCAATAATGTTGATGTCGCTAACCCATCCATGATTGTGCACCGCCTCTTTTAAAGTTTTGCTCTTTTTTTGGATGCAGCAAGATCTTTGGAGGGATGTCCTTGGGCCTTCTACCTTGGGCCCAAGCTGAGTGCCAGAATGAGATACTTGCTCCATGCCCAATCTTTGTCGTTGTACATGCTGCGAAGAGTAATTTATCATCGTCGTCGCACGGGTTCCCAAGGCCCACCCAAGGCCTATCTTGGTCAGTTTGCTTATGCCATAGCTGTAGGTTCCTTTTTGAGTAACTAAGCTGATATAGGTTCCTTTTTCCATAGGCGAAATCACAAGGTTCTTTTTATCCACCCTTGGGCCACTTCGTAACGTAAGTTATGAAATAAATCCAAATAAAATCCGGTAATAATGTATACGAACACATAAGCTGAAATAAAAATAGAAAAATGCATTTATGAAATGATATAAAATGTTCTAGTTTTTTTCAGAATGGGAGATATACTACGGTGTGTATTTTGCTATTCCACGATGCCATTTCTGATTATCGAACAAATTGATAAGGGAGATTTACTCATAAAGTCACAGTGTACCCAAAGGATACATAAGCTGGAATAAGAAATATAAAATTATTTTTTATGAAAATGTAAATGACAAGTTTCTTTTAAAATCAAATATTCTATGGCGTGCCATTTTCATTCTCCATGACACCACTTTCTGACTAATTTGGCACCTTTGCGTACAAAATGCAGTTATATCAACAAACGAAAATAGTTTTCCTCTCCCGGACATACCATGGGCCAAATACCACTTTACTATTTTTTAGCACCGGATGTAAAAATGATGGGTAGTATCTGGGATATGGATGCAGGCCTTAATCATTTGGGTCATTTGGTCAACCTAAAACATTGATAAAATAAAATAGAATGACATTCAACGTAATCATTTATTAGGAGAAGAAAAATTAATTAGAATGGTATATTGGTATGTCACCGCAATTAATTTGCTGATTTGAAAAAAAAAACATTGTCTTCCTACTTGTATAAACTGGGGATCGACCGGTTGTATGTTTACAATTATCTCTCTACTTTGTTTTGTCTACATATTTTGAGTTGTGTTTGTGTGTGAGCCGAAGTTTTTCCCGGCCCAATTTAGTGTACCTGTCAGCCAACCTCACATTCATAATTCGGCCCATATGTCTCACCACTTAAAAGGTTTGGCAATGGCGCTTGAATTTCACAGCAGACACCAGTAATGCCAAAGACAAAGCTATGGAATGCGGTAAAACTGTAAAAGGATTATGATTTGGCCATGCTCACGTCTCCCTAACCTACAAGTGGAACTGCACCTTATACTTCCTAGATCCTTTTTATGAGCACATACCTACTCTCCAACTCCAAAAAAGAAAAGGAAAAAAAAGGTGCTCTCAGTCGCTGTCTAGTCTTTACAATCAAAGATAAACAGTTCTTTCACTATTTTTTCATCTTTGCTTTTGCTACCGTACCTCCAATCGACCTAAATCTATATTAAAAAAATGTAATAACTATTTCACGCCAAAGATGGCATAAACGGAACACAAGAAATTGCACGCAGATCCACTTACAAAATCGACAGCTTCCACTATCTTTACCGCTCATACGCCCTCCGAGATTATCGCTTACACATTCAGGGAACAGGGAGAAGAGGAAGACAGGGTTCTTCTTCTTTCCACCCCCTTTTATGAAAGACCCAGTTTCTCGTTTCTTCGAATCTGTTATCTGTATCAGAGTCAGCACCACCAGAAAAAAAGGCTCGCCGAATTCGGTTCGTTCCGGCTGCCTGATTGGCCGATCGCTAGCTGTCTCTGCGGCCAGCAGCAGCAGCAACAACAACAAAAGACCGGCCGGAGTAGAGAGCACCGAATATCCCACTGGCCACATCGAGCGGCGACCATGCGTTTTCCTATCTGCAACCAGCTGACCAATGGCAACTAACCCACGCGCTCAATTAACTAGCTTATCATCGCCATCGTCCCCAGCCGCACCCCAGCCGAGCGCGCGCGCGCGCGCGCGCACACCTCACCCCGCACCCATCTTACAGCGGAAAGGACGGGCGCGCGCGGCAGATGCTGCAAGCAACCGCAAGAATATTCGCACGCTGAAAGCGCCTTGCGAACCAAGCGATGCTGGATGAGCCCCGATCAGAATCGGAATAATCCCTGCGATATTTTATCTGTGTTCTTTCATGTGTGCCGGTCGATGCGGTCGAACCCTCCAAGTTTTGGTTCAAAGCAGCAGCGAGCCGGCCCGGCGGCAACGTGCTTCTGAATGCGTCGGGTTATACTAAGCTCCGGATAAGCATGGGCGGACAGAGATAGAGTTGTTAATGATTGTTGACTCCGACCCTGCGAGAAGAGGTAAGAGTGCTGGACGGGGCATGCACGAGACAGCGACGTGCAACTTATCGGAGATCTACGGGTATCCGTCTCGACGTGAAAGGCCGGGCAGGCATGCAACAAACCAGGGTAGGAGAAGCAATCCGGCCTCACGAAAGAACGCTGCGAATTTTAGCTACTTCAGAAACATGCTGATCGAAAAGATTGGCAATGATACTGTGTTGATTACAGAGATTTATGTTGGTGTTTTTTTAGCTCGCTGTAAGGGGTGTTTGGATACCCCTGCTAAACTTTAGCACCTGTCACATCGGAGGTTGGATACTAATTAGGAGTATTAAACATAGTTTAATTATAAAACTAATTGTACAGATGGAGTCTAATTCGCGAGACGAATCTATTAAGCCTAATTAGCCCATGATTTGCTAATGAGGGATTAATTAGCCTTAATAGCTTCATCTCGCGAATTAGACTCCATCTGTACAATTAGTTTTGTAATTAATTCATCCGAACATCTAATGTGATCCTGCTAAAGTTTAGCACTACCCCTGCTGTGGTCTATTGTTCAGATGATTCTGGTCTCTGTCAGAAACCTAATTGGTACGTAAATTGCATTGTTGAGCTTCATTGAAGCTGTACTGACGTCTGAAGCTCAATCTTCAGATACGCTGAAAAAGACATGATCCATCAAAGCTGCAAAGTATTCACAATCCATAACATCATAATAACTTACAAATAAACAGACAACAGTGTGTGAATGTCGCATGTATATAATTCTCAGGGCGAAAATTTGGATCTGCCCGGAAACTAAAGTCAATAGGCCTCATGAAAACTGGTATCAGCTTTTCATGTACATATATGACAACAACCCAACTCATGATCAGTTCATCTCTTGGGCGCTCACCACCCAATCTCCCTGTATGCATGGCCTGGCTGCACAGCCTCTCCCTGACTGATGAATCTGTTACTGCCACCGATGCGCAAAGCCGCGATGCTATCTCTACACTCTCAACCGATCTTTCGCGAACGCAAACCTTACAATCATTTCCGGCTATAGCTTTCATCAGACTTGTCATCTTCGTCGCTGCTGCTGCCGTCGCCACCGACGGTGGCTGCAGAGACGGCCATCCCTGACCCAGAGAACTGAAGGGGGCCCTGAGGAGACCCTGACTGTGAGCTGGTTTGCTCTTGAGGAACCCATAGGCCACCCACCAGCATAATCGACTGGCTCACCGGAGCCACGCCGGGCGATCTTCTGTTGTGCAGCCGGTACTTCTGCATACGAACATGACATGATCGAATTAGTTTCCAAACAAGATGCATAGCTAGAAATGGACATTAAAAAGAAGTAACAGCTGTTATATAGATGCCTGGACAAATTAAGCGGATAATTGCTCACCTGGAGATGGCTTTTCACTTCGTCGTTTGTGAGCCCGTCCACTTGCATCACCTCCCTGATCTGCTTCGGAGTAGCAACTGCAATCACGATGAAACAAGTCTGTAAGGCTCCAATATTCGTTGCACTTTTGTAGCTACTCGTAGTAATTTTATTTTTTAATTGATCGGTCGCTTATCTTACCTTGTGGGCCGCCGAGTTGGTGCAAGGCAGCAACAAACTGCCGGTGAAGCTCCGGCGACCAGCACCGCCTCGCCTTCCTCGCCTGCTGCTGCTGTTGCTGAGTCTGAGCATGCAAGTTGAGTGCAGGGCCAGATGGTGACATGGGGGCAGAAAATCTTGCGGTGGCGTTCTGCCGGTGCTCATCAACGGCAGGGGCCGGAGAGATCGATGTTTTTGCAGCCGGTGGCAGCAACGACAGACCAGGCAGCCCGACAGTGCTGGCAGCGTTGTCATCCCCTCTGAAGCACGGTGGCGGCGGGGGGGCCACCGCCGGAACAGCCCGTATCGGCATGGGGCTACCGAGCAACTTGGGCTCCGGCGAGGTCATCTCACTCCGTTTCTCTTTCTCGGACTGCAAATAAACACGTATAAACAGTCTATTTCAATAAAAATCGAAAACCTCTTGATAATCCTAACTAGTAGAGAACACAAAAGAAATTCGAGCACTTGATGATAAATCAAAACTGTACAAGGAATCCAAACAACACAGCATGGCGAAGGTTTACCTTGGATTTGGCGTCAGAGTCCACCCAGAGCTGCGCGGTGCTCATCCATTTCTTCTTGTCGCCGTCGTCCGCCTTCATCTCCAACTCCAAATCCTCGCCTCTCTTCGCGGCCTCGTCCTTCAACTCCTCGATCACTGCACCGCGCACGCACACCGCATCAGCTAACCACGTCGCGGAGGAGAAAACGAAAAAGAAAAACGAAACGGAAACTGATGTTCTCACCGTCGGCGAGGAGGCGGACGCAGAGCGGGAGCTCGCGCCTGAACACCTCGATCTTCCGGCGCTCCTCCTCGAGGCTCCTGATGCAGGCCTCGATCCCCGCCGGCGCGCCCTTGGCCGCTGCCGCCGCCATCCCACCGGCGCTCCGCGCGGCGAAGAGCTTGAGGTCCAGCCCCAGATCCAGGCCCATCCCGATCTCCGCCACGTCGAGCCCCATGCACGCGAACACACGAGCGAGCGAGCGAACAACAAGCACCGCCACCGGGAATCTTCGCCGCGGAATCAGCGACCGGAAGCCGAGACGAACAAGAACAACGCGGAGGAAAGAAAGAGGAGAAGGCGGTGGGTGGGTGGGTGGGGTGACTGGAGGAGGATCTGGATTCCGGAGGTGCGGCCGCCCGGGGGCATATATAGACGGACGGCGGCGGGCGGGGGGGCGAATGGAATCTGCGAGCTGGACCGCAGGATGGGAGGAGAGAGAAGAAGAGAGAGGAAGACCACGCGGCGCGTGGGGTGGGTGGGCGCGCTGCGTTGCCGATTCCTCACGTCGCGTCCAGCGCGAGAAGCTCGCGGCCGGACGTCTCTCACACACACTTCTTCCTCGGTGAATCGTCCATCCGTCGACCCTGCGGCGCGGCCTCGAGTTACCGCTTCTCACGCCTCTTCTCCCGACAGCACGCCCCTCGACCTTCCCCCATTTCGCACCCCGGTTCGCGACCCCCTCTGTAGATACTTGCAGAAACACCCCTGCCTTTCCTCCGAGATTAACGCTGCGATCCCTTTCGGTTTTCTTTTAGCTTGCGTTCCGTGCAAGTAATAACAGGCGTGGTTAAAATGCTTGCGTGCCAAGGTGAGGAGAGGAGGGATCCTGTCATCCTGCGTGGATGGCGATGCCTTTTTTTAGACGGGAATCATTCAATGAGGATTCTTCGTCCGGCTGTTCCCTGGTCTCGCGGGCGCGATGCCCATCGGCTCGGGCGGCGCCGTGGCGGAGTGCCGTTTCGGAAGGGACGGCCTTTCGGAATGGAGGGATGCACCTGCACGGCTTGTTGTCGCGGCCCCCGCGCGGGTCGGGGCTGGCCGATGGATGGGTGATTCTTGGTTGGCTGGCGGCACGAGCAACGCTCCGGAGTACGGGTGGTCCTGCCATTTGTTTTCTCTGGCTGTCCTCACGGTGGAAGTCCGGCCAAGTCGGTGATACAAAGCCGTACGTTCCGGATGGTTCCTTGTGTGGCTTGGCATGGAGATTTTTTTCCCACGAAAATGTGGAGATCTTTTTGCTAGGAAAAGGCAAGCTCTTGAACAGTTTTTTAATTTTGGTGAGACACGGGTTGGTACCGTACACCAAGCTAGCAGATGCTGACACTCGTACATGTACGTACTCACTTGTAAATGTATGCACGCAAACTCTATCTCTATGATTTATAGATTGGTCTAGCGTATCCAAAGATTTAATAAAATCATCACATCGTGTCACAATCGATCGCTGAAATAAAAACTTAGTTGAAAACGAAAACATATTACCCCATACTACGATATCACGGTGCTAGCATGCGCAATGTGACTCCTAGCTCATCACTAACGGCTACATAATAGAATTGTTCAGTACGTTCATATGGTGTTAACATGTAGTGCGGTTACTTAGTTCCCAACAACATAAGCATATATTATTGTTATCGTTATAATTGAGGTAATTCATCGACATGCGATAAGATTGCGCATCATATAGCTTGGCATGTATCTATAACATAATTGAGGCGATACAATGGACATGGAAAAATTTCTCATTACACCATGGCAATGCTGGAATGTAACCATAAGACCGAATAAATCTCATCCCATCACGCAGATTCATCGCGATGGGTGGTGGCCTGGACTGGCCGGGATTATCTAGCGGACCATTGTACTCTTGGCTTTTCTTCCTATGTGATCTTATGCTAGCAGCACGAAGCAAAACCCCCGCCGCGCGCACAGATGATCCGCCCAGCCGTGCGCAACCGGCCAACCGACGCGACAAGGCACGGCCGTGATTTCCCTTTCCCGGCGAGAAGAGAGGATCGCAAGTGGGCAAATCTGGATATGGATTGGCCAGAGATACTCTCTCCTCTGAGCAGGGCAGCGGCCAGCGGAGGAGCAACGGGGACCGTCCGCGGCCGCGGGCCCGCGCCCACGCGTACGCTGTCGGGGGCGCCCGGGCGTGCGCGGTGACGCGGCGCGCACACACCTCACCCCCAAGTCGTCGTTACGCGGGATCGGCTCGCCGCATCCGGTAGCGTACGGCCTCCACCCGCCCGCCGGCTCGCCGAGTCGCCGCGCGACACGTTACGCGCGCGCCGCACCTTATCTTCTTCTTCCCCCGTTTCCTTTCTGGAAAAATTCTGTCCCTCCGTTTCAGTTTCACAGCTTGCATGCAGCAGCCGGAATCTTCACTGCTAGTTGGCTCGTTCCTGCGTCAATTTTTTGGGAGGGAGGTGGCCAGGTGGGACTTTTGCACCTGAATCGATGATTTTGCTTTGCCACTTTTTTCACTCCCGTGACTGGACCGAACTCCTTTTCCTTGTCACCGGGCTGTCAAAATTTCCAAGGGAAGCATTGGAGAATACCGAATATATCCATTAGTTATGTGAACAGCTTACATTCCATGTGATGGAACTCGACATAAATTATATGCTCATATTTTTTATATTTATTCTAAGTTAAATGACGTGTTATTTCAGTGATAGACGACGTTTCTCTTGACTGACTTCCTTCTCAAGGTCCATCGACGGCTAGGATAGCTAGGGTACGGTTCATATTAGCCTCAGAGAGATGAGAACCTTTTCCTTTGTATTTGTGTAGCATCATCTTTAACCATAATTTGCCAAGAAAATTCTAATTTACAGACTTTTCACTATTGTTTTCATGTAATAGGCATTAATCAAAGCTACTCTATATATTAGAGACTTTTGATGACATCCAAAATGCCATATATCTACAGACACAGAAAGTATATTTGATTGGGCAACTAATCGCATCTCGATCCACTCCACTGTGCAGCTAATCTTCTAGCACTTTACCTAGAAGACAGAATCATGGGCTGGCCATGGATAGATGTCGATGTCACTCTTTGAGACCTGGAGAGAAGATTGGAACAGACACAAGAATCCATTGTACCTGCCCTCTCTTATCCAAACCGTAGAATGTGGATTGCTTGCTATCTCCAACCGGATGAAAGGTACCATTTCGGAGTTGTGGCCACTTGAAAGCATCCGTGAACGTAGCATGCAAAGCGGTTGTTCCTAGCAGTTTGTATGCGCACCTACTAATTTTGACATCTTTACACAGTACTACTACTTCAATATAGTTATGCTCCAGAAAATAGGAAAAGGAATAATAATATTTTGTAATTAAATAGTTTACGTGTCCTATTATCTAGATTCAGTTCTTCAACTCACCGTATCCTTCAAGTATACTAGGGCATGCTTGAAACTTTCACATGAAAAACATTACAGTTCTTACAGTACATATTTTCTTCTTGCACTCTGGATAGGTGTTATTTAACCCCTTTTTCTCTGTGTTTGCGTAAACATGCTATGTACACATAGTTCTTAAATTCATACCTGCAAATTTTCTAAGGATTGTTCTTAGATACCACACGAAAGTTTCATGCTAGTATAAAACTTCATCCAGAAGCTGATCACCAAAGAGATGCCACTCAAAACAATTGTTCATCAAGAATTGATTTCCAGTGCCGGCATCCAACCATATGAAATGAGAATCCGAGAGAACCTATCTGCCCGCATCTTGACAACGCTAGGCTGGGTTCTGAAGCAAAACAAAAGGCGCGCACTTTGGACGTGCAGACTGAGGAATCTCTTTCTTTTGAGCCACCATGCACTGATGCACCCAAAAGGAGGAATAGCCAGATGATAGGACAAAGGGATGCCCCAGAAATGCAGAGTGTGGACTGCTCTGGACTCTGGCCAAAGAAGAGCATTATCAGTGCTGAATTGGATTCCTTGATTGGTTCAGTGTCTCCCCAATTGCATGAGTGGCATTTGATGCCTCATGCCTTTTCTGTGATTGCTACCCTGGCTAGGCTACCTCGCCTTTTCCCCTGCTGATTGTGCAGAGGCTTTTTATCCCATGTAATAACTCGATAGAATGTGAAATTTCTCGGTCTCTCCGAAATTAGGGAAGATTATTCCTACTATGGATCAGGATATTTACCGATGGGTATTTGAGAACTAGTGTCACTTTACTTTAGCAAGTAATTCTTTCGATTGTACTAAATATAACTCCATCTAGACTTGTCATTTATAGATTCATCTGCTTTCATTTTATACAACTCATTTTGTTATTTAAGATAATATATTTAGATATTGCTAACCGAAGTTATTTTTTAAACTTAACCCGTGATAACCCTATATATATATATATATATATATATATATATATATATAACTCCTTTTATTTAAGATAATATATCCAGATCCTGCAGTATCTTGTACTGACCTGATATGACAGGAGCAAATACAACCCTACCCAGCTATACACATTTGTGTATTGGTTAGTTGTGTTAGAAATCAATTGGCGAAACAAGTACGATCACAACCACAAGAGACACATATTTATATGGAAACTTCTTTGGAAGCAAGACATGGATACACAAAGATGATCTTCACTATTCAATATATCTGGAGGTCTACAAATGTTAGGAATTTACAATGAGTGGTTAACTCAACCCAAGCGGATTACAAGAGGAATAGAAACGCAGAATGACTCTGCTAATTATGTTACTCTCTATCGTACAATATTCAACTAGTTTATATAGGCCGGAGCATGCAGACAATTTTATACAAATGGCTAAAAAAACTCATGCATGCAACCGGTAAACATGCATGCAAGCATGCTACCACAAAATGCCTCCCCAATTTAGAACAAGCTAAGTTAGACGCTTCAACGGTTGGTTGGTGCATGTAGAAACTTTTAGGAATTTGAAGCATATTCCAACAACTCCCTCCGGTAAGCAGCAAAACTCATGTGACTTGTGAGCTCAGGTCATCTACAGGTGAAACGCATCAATTATTCTCCTTAAAGTACTGACAGTGAGCTTAAAAACGATGAGAAAACACGATGTCATCAAGGCTGTATAGGCTGGATAAATATGGATCCCAAACGCCGTCTGGAAATTTCTCACCACAATTCAGATAGGGTCCAGCTCCAAGAAGTCAAGAACTCATGGAGGTCGCAAAGGAGAAGTCGCATTCCTGGCCGTACCTAAACCGGGACTAAACCTAAAAACGGCCCATGGCTGCCTCGAGAGGCCAAAGGAATCTACTAGAACAACATGCCAACATGGCCCTTCCTAATCCTTCTTCCTCTAAGTGTTCAAAGACAGCTTGGCCCCCGGCCAAGCGTCCACACACGTATCCAGGTGTCCGAGAGCGAGATGCAGGAGCGCAGTTCTCAAATCATTTTTTAGTGGCCGCGTTTGGTTGGGGTTGGGGCTCCGTGATTGGCTCGGATGCAGGAAACGTCTGTACCTGTTGTAGCAGCAGCTAGTTTCCAACATGTGGTTCTTTTGTTATTAGCAACTGGCGTTATGTTATCACAAACATTCAGAATCTTGCGAACATATCCACAAGATTCGCCAGCTAATCATGGAGGATAGGCGAGACCTGATAACATATAGAAAGCCCGGCCCTTTGACGTAGTAGGAATAGCATGTTTACACATTGGTCTTGATATTTGTTGATGTCTTATTATACAACTAGGAATAGGAGCGTAGTAGTTGAAATCTCATGGCTACGGAAAAGGGTACGTAGATGTTGTTATTACAACAAAAATGCATTTTTTTCCCCTCCTGTTCCATTCCAGTTCTACAGTGACCAGTTTTTTTTTTCTGAATATTACAGTATTCACACCATTTCCCAATCATGCAGCATAAAAGAAAAGTTTGACCTCGATATTTCTTCACATAGAAGCAGTACATGGTACATAGTACAAATACGAGACCTAGGAAGCAAGTACATAGTACAGAGCCTGTAGCCCTGTACTGTACTTGGATGAGGACCGATAAAAGTGGCGATAAAAAGGATTGCTTGGCCAGCTGCCAATTTCCAGCCCGGCCTATAACTCTTTTTTTATTTCACAAAAAAGTGTTTTGACTTTTGCAGGAGGGCGTTGAAGCAAGAGGAGGGAACGCCATCAAGTCTCCACGGCGCACACCAGCACATCGAGCTGCGCTTTATCCTTATCTTTCTGCCTAAAGATGCCGGCTTTGACCTCTCCTCCTTCCTGTCTGGTCCATGATATTTTTGAGACTCTTGTGCAGTAGTTGGCCCAAAGTCACCTTGTTAAAAAGGCATGTAAACCACACTGGTCCCTGTGTAATTCAGATAATCAAAATTGGGCACCACCAGTACTCATTCTTGTATGGACGTGTTACGCATAAATTTACGCTATCGAAATACTGGTCGCTTGAATTTTGTTTGGAAATCATATGGACAGACTTCAAGCATATACTAAAGAATATTTGAATTTTTTAGTCTCTTCTGAATCTGAGTAGCATAACTGAACATTGAACAAGTTTGACGACAGCCAGGTATCCGGTATACCCGTCTTCGTTTGGAGCCAGAAGGAAGAAAGTTTAGTGGAGCAGACAGCGGAGACTGAGAATCTGGAACATTTGAGTTCGTCGTCCACTGAATTTTACCGGAAGCAAACGATGGGGGCGAATCCGGAGGCCATCTGGGCGACAGGGACGGGTGCACGGGCCACACGGACACGGCACTCGCCACCAATCTTTGGCGATCTCTCACCAGATCTTTCTCCCTTCTTTTCCCTCTGCAAATATGATTCACGCCCAGCTCCAGTTGGTTGGAATCTGGCCCAATCTTTGCGACGGATGCCGACGCAACGCGACGCACGCTAGAATCCTGTACGCCTCGACTGAGACGTCGCTGTGCTTTGCTGCCTCTATTCCTCGCGTTTCCCAGGGACCATAGGTTCTATTCCTCGCGTTTCCCAGGGACCATAGGTTCTCTCTTGAGAACGAGAAAATTGGGCCGTCGCTTTACCCAAAACACCAGAAAAAATGCATGCTGAGAAGCTGCAGGTTCCACTTCTTTTCTTCCTCCCTACAAACTCGCCGTTCATGTCAGTTTCACGACAGTTTATGAAGGAATCCGATCAAGAGAATAATATGAATGGGTCATGAAATATCGGAGATGCGTTCGCACACGGGCACCAGGACGCTCCAGTTTGGTCCAGTGACCCCACTCCACATGGACGGACCCCATCAAACCACCACCTGACTGCGACAATGACCAAAGACCCCGACGCACAACCAAACAGCTAAAACAGAACAGACTCCGACCTTATCGGATTCACATTCTGGTCGTTCAATGCGCACCCCTTGATACCATAAATTCTCAGAATCCGATCAGAATCAAATGAAGAATCCGAACCACTGCGATGGATGGTATCAGTAGGTGAAAACGGCGCAAATCATGTTACGAGTCCTTGCATCCTTCATGCAGTCTGAAATGCCACCACCCACATGATGAAACAGATGAAGTCTAGGTGACCCATACACCTGTGTCCCCAAAACAAATGGAGGAGCAAAGCAGCCAGTACCAAGTCAGTGAGAAGATACAGCAAAAGCGGATGCACTACTGCTACAAACTTTATCCATATCAGGAGCTAAAAGGATGAAAGATTCACTGAAAAGTGGAAACCCCTGCAATCCTAAGAGACAAGCGCTTGTGCTCCCATTTGCCTTTACGGCGCCATGAGCACTAGGGCCATTTGAGGAGACCAAGCAACCGCATCCTCAACCCTGAGCATAAAATGGAGGGCCATAAACTCAGAAAGAACGCACTAGAAGCCACACGCATAGATTTATGCCCCTAGATTTTCGGAGAGTGAAACGGTTAGTCAACGGTTGATAACTTCATTAGACATTGAGGAACCTACTACCAGTATTGTTCGAAAAGTGCCAACAACTCCCACAAGTTAAAATTCCACATCGCTCACATAGCTCCTAACTGTTCCATGATTACACATTCTGCAAAACAAAATCACCCAGACTTTTGGGTTTTAGCAGATCTGGATGGCAGGTTGCTACTTCGTCTTGGTAAAATGCGGGGCAAGCAGCTTCGAAACTGTGAAGCCGTTGAATGATTCAACTTGCAATAGGTCCTTCAGCTTCTCATCGCAGATTATTTTCCTCCGGTCAGAAGGATCCTTCCACCAAAGAAACAAAAGGAGTAAAGCAATTAAGAACATATTTGCTATTGTTTAAATGAATAAGCACAAGATAGGAAAGGGTAATGGATAGGGCTAGTTCTGTCTTCCTTACTACTACCACCTCCGCAGGACCAATCTCAATGATTATAGATTCTAAATAACTCCGAGGAACATGCAAATACATGAACAAAGGCTGAACTATAAAAGAAAGGAACCGGAAAATTTCAGGCCCAGATTGTTCAACTCAATCAGTGTCATGATTTTTCACAAAGTAGCACCACTTTTGAAATGCTTAGTATTGAATGAAGGGGAAATGGAGCTCAATAGCACTAGTAAGACTGAAATTGGTTGGGCTGGAAAGTAACAACCAAAAGAGAGAGAAATGGAAATTATGGAATATACTATTACCATTGAGATTACCCCTTTTCTTTTTTATGGGTGGACTAGTTAACACAAGAACAGGCATGACAAAGTTGTTTATCTATGGTATACCAGAATGAGAAGCTAGATCAGAATATGTGTTGGGGGAGGGGTGTGTGTGTGTGTGTGTTGGGGGGGGGGGGGGGCAAAATATTTTAGTGCACATCCTACCCATCTATATATATTTTGCAGAGAAACACCCCAGATATTATTTACCGGCACAACACAATTGCAATGTTATTACCTAACATTTGGTTCTTGTGATGCTACTGAGCTGCTGTTCGTTGACTGAAAGAGGTGGCAGCAAAATGTATATGACAAGTTCACATTCTTGAATCATTAGGCATGCTAAGTACACCAATGTACTATGGTTTGGCTATTTAGCAACTATTTGAAAAGACAAGCTCACAGCACATCTAGAAAGGCGAATTCCTCTACCTAGACCAATCATGCATCAGTCATCCGAGTTATTAAACCATTTCTTTGAATGTCTAAAAACGACACTGGGTCTGAAGCTGCAGAAGAGCAACCATAGAGTAGCCAATGGAACTTACACCGGAACTACTGCAATCAGGGTTATGAAAAACTATTTTCAACAACTTCCCCATCCTTTGGCTGGAAGCCAGGAGACATCTGACAACAGTTCCAATCCCAGTCACATTCTGTTCTCTTATTTTCTTCCAAAATTTCAACAACTTTCACAAAGTCCAACATAAATAGTAGAAAATAGAGTTGAAAACAAGAAAAACGTGTCAAAATTCCCTAGAATTTTCTCCCAGTATCCATAGGGATTTGTTTTCCAGTTTGTAAACATGCATGTACATGATCTTTGTATAGGACCTATTCTTTAGGCGCTACTCCTAGTCTGTAGCGTTATGGTTATGGCCAAGGGCCATCCGCCTGTACCTCTATATGTACAAGCCTGTACCTCTATAGCTACAACACCACCAAAATGTTTGTATTCGTGGCAATCAATCTGATTCTCAGTTGCTTACGCAGTTATTGTCAGTAATTTGCTGGTTATTACTGCTGCAATTTGGAACTCGCGTATTACCCATAGTGGATAGGCATACAGCCTACTATATTTTTGCATCTTGAATATTAGCCACACTAGAACATCTGCTGAGATGGCTTTGATGCGTTGCCAAGTGAAGAATACAACAGAATATAGATGATAATTGCAAGCGATCTCGACCAGGGTAATAGGGCACTAGATGCTTATGCTGTAAGAAATACTGTTAGCCTTAGCAGCCAATATCACTCATTGTTAACAAAAATCCATGAGTTCAAACACTCCATATTCAAGCAACAGCTCAGATGGTATGTGTATTCAAGCATAAAACAAGCGTTAAAGCTCACAAAACAACTGAAACACTCTATATCAATCAATATCTGGAAGACCAAGCAATTCCACAATGATAATACAAACAGCAACGCTGTATCCAGGGAAAGAAATTTACCTGCAGGTTGTTCTCTTTTATGTATTCCCACATTCTCTTCACAACATCTGATCGTGATAACATACTCTCACCGGTGCCAATAAATTTCACTAAATCATTGGAAAGCTGAAGGGGCACAAGTAGACCAGATCCAGCCCCTGAGGAGCCACCCTTTTGCTTCTTTCCTGCAAATGGTATTTCAGCAATAGGTTTATGAGAACAGAAACTCATGATTGGATGAAGACAAGCAAATATTTCTAACCTTCATTCCTGTCTCTCTTTTGTGGCTTCTCTTTGGGTGTTGATCTGTCAGGAGAGACAGGACCTGGCAAGTCATACTCAAATAAGTACTTTGGTGCTAGAATTGGGAAGGTTAATAAACAAGATATAGGTTAACTAAAACAGCTAACAAAATAATCTAACTATGGGGCATGGAACATGGAGGTCATCATTTTCCTCTTGTGCAAACATGATAAATGGCACTATGCCTAACTAAAGCAATTAGCAAATCTGGTAAATAAATCAGACATAAGCTTACATTAAAGTTTCCGATGGACAGGGATCAATTAAGTACACACAGTCACACACTGATACTAGCCAAAACAAACTACAGTAAGGAACACAAACATATGAATTTAAGTATCAACATAGAGTTCTTAAAGGTTTCAATTAACTATCAAAGTTCAGCTTTCGTTGCATTTTCGTCCTAGATGTGAACATCTTTGGTCTCAATATTCAATCCTCGTCCTTGATTTTCCTTCCTGCATCTTTTGCTATGTTATTTTCCTTTTACCAATGCACAGCAAACTCTACTAGCTCTATCCTTGGAGAGGGAAAACACCGGTAATTGCACTGGTTCAAAACTTCTTGGCTGGTACACATAGAACTTAGTGTGAGAAGGATTAGTACCCTCAGAATTCAATGGCCAGATATGCTTGGTCAAAGCTTTATTCATTTGGAACATATCAATGGAATTGACATTGAAGATCTTCCTCAATCTCTCATCAGGTAAAATCTTCCTCTTATTGCTTTGGTCTTGTAGATTATGTTCTCGAATATATGCCCAAAGCTTCTTGACAACCTGAAAGCAAACAAGCACATCAAGAAAGAACTCAATAATAATATCCTTTTCACGATCAATTGATCTACCATTCATCCCTTGAAAGATAGATATAGAGACAGAATTAAGTTAATAGTGTCACCTCTGTCCTGGCTAACTCAGAGGCGCCAACAAACTCTTGAAGTGCCGGGGAAAGACTGCATAATTTTGTAAAGCCACCACCCCTTTTCTTGCCACCATTACCTTTATCCGATCTAAGAACATTGAGAAAATGATAGGCATATTTAACACAATGTGGTTATCCACAGAGAACCAGAAGTACCAATAAGAAAAGCTGTGCACATGTGTAACAGAGCTGGTAAAACATGTTTAACAGTTAAAACCGCCAGAAATATGACACGAATTTGCATGCCGTGATAATAAGAAGTTGGTTTCTTAATCTCAAGTCATAAGACTAAAGTTCCAGAGTAACTAACAGAAAGAATAATGGTATGGGCTAATTGACAAAAGCTTCAGGTAGCCAAAGCCCAAGAATAATCTGTCAAGGGAGCAGTAGCACTGATAACATCCACCATATTCCTGTGTATATAAGAACTATGCTATGATCCCAAGTTATCCAAGAACATAGTGGACAAAAGAAATAAAAAATGAGAGTCAAATCAAAGCTAACTGGTATAAATGAGAGTCACTGATGATCTATCCTGTTAATGAACTTTAAAAATACAAACACGATATGCCATCCTAAATGGAAATGGCATTTTGTTGAATCTGTGGAACTAATGAACACCAGTGCAACCTTTCAATGTAGTAAAAGGAACAGATATGACACTCCATAACTCATATCATCTTTCAGCCAAGATTCTCACGGTGCACCGGTTAGAGCGTTGAACTCCGGGTGTCGTCGAAAGTCCCATCCTGACCTGGGTTCGAAGCACGGGACCTTCTTAGAACAAAGCCCCGGGGGAGCCTCCCCCCGTAGTTGAGAGATTTTTTTTTCATATCATCTTTCCAAATAACCAAGCAACAGCACAACAAGTAGCTAATATTTCACACTTCATATCATGTTGGGATTTATTTGTGGAAGGGATCACAAGGGCTAACTGAGGCATGGTTTTGGGCATTGCCCTGGACCTTATCCGCACTGCTGAGTCATGGTCAGCTACCGCATCACCAAGGTGGGGCTGAGAAGGAGACTGGGATGATAAATTGCTATTCTTGCTTGATTAATCCATACAGCTTGGCTGGCCTATATAATGCCATTTAGGGATAACTTCCAATTCAACTAGGGCTACATATAGAAATAATTTTCGAACTAACCAGCAATAAGATACTATGGTTAAATTATCTCAATCTAGACTTTAGCTAAATTAACTCTGGACCGGACCCGCTGAAGATGCAGTGGCTTTCGCAGCTCTTCTTGTGCCTAGCATAGGTTAAGTGCCACACATGACATCCCCAGTCCTTATAGGGGAGAATACACTATCCAGTGCAGAAAGAGTGTGGCGATGAACTTTAAGATGTCAATGGATTAAGCAGAGGGCGCAAAGCGAAGGAGTAAAATGGCCACAGCATATGAGGATGTTGTGCTAGCAAGCAGAGATTAGGAACATTTATAGATTTTGGCTCAACAGAATATTAGACATAAAAACATATCCATGGAAGGTGGGAGGTGCAACTAATATCACAGCAGAATACAGAAATTCACCGAACTGTACTCACTAATGCATCAACCTCACACAAACATAATCATATCTAAACCATCCTAACTAGGCGATGGAAGCTGCAAACCCCAAAAGATGCAATGACAGATGCTTCTTTCGGCATTCAGACAACGGATTTGGATGAAAAGGAACAAGCCAAACAAAGCAGAAATCACCATAAAACAGCTGAGAGGTTGCACTAAATTCGCAGGAAACGCACCAGCTTCGTGCTGTAATCAAGTAATACCAAAGGCATGCAAAATCTTACAACACTCCACATTCGGGCCAAAATCACACCACCAATGGTAATCAAAGAGTCATTTCCTACAGTGCAATCCAGAACTCCGGTAAGGAATGCCGAGCTGGAACCTCGAATCCGGAATCCCCATCGCTATTCGCATCGAAAAAACACCACAAACGCACGGTGCCGGCACATTCCCTCACGATTCGCCCGGACGAAGCTTCCACAGAACCCTATACATAGCAGCAAATGCAAGGGGAGAAACGGAGAGCAAAAGCCCCTTACCGCTGCTTCTTCCGGGCGCCGCCGCTATCCCCATCCTCGTCTTCCTCCTCCTCGTCTTCGTCCTCCTCCCCCTCGCCCTCCTCCACCTCCCCCTCGCCCTCCTCCGTCTCCGGCTCCGGCTCCTCCTCCTTGGGCACCGCTGCCTCCTCGGGCTCCTCCTCCTTGGGCTCCTCCGGCTCGGCCTTGGCGGCGACCTCGGCGAGGTAGAGGTCGACCTGCTCCCGGATGAAGGCCTTCTTGTGGGAGAGGTCGGTGCCGAACTCCTCCTCGAGGCGGCGGCGCAGGGCGGCGGTGGTCGTGGTGTTGAGGTCCGACGACCGCAGCACCTCCTGCAGCCGCTCCACCAGCTCCGAGTCCGACACCATCGCCGCCCGGTCGGTTTGAGGTCTGTGGCTGGCTGGCGCACGGGTGCCGGGGTTTCGCCTGGTTTGGTTTGCGTGGGCTGAAATGAGGCGGCTTGGGGGCGTTGGGCCGCCCAAATACGCCGTCACTCACGTGCCCTGCGAGAGGGTTTCTTGCCTTTTTCCCTCTCCTTATCCCCGGAATTGTCAAGTTAACCGGAGGATGGAAGTGGAAGAGTAGTATGGCCTTGAACTGGTAGCAAGTATGACTTACATGATATGGTATGTGCACTAGGTTCCGCGAATAACTTCACTTGATATGTACGTTGCCGTGAAATAATTCATGACGATCTAGTCTTTAAGTAACAAGATGGTTTTCGGAATTCATGGCCATCGCTCCTTTTTTAAGAGCGGTCATATAATGAGTTTTTGATGACGTCCTTTTTTAAGTACACTATACGTTAAGGATAGATAGAGAGATACATAGATAGATAGCGCTAGGTAGTCAAGTGAAGGACGGATCTAAAACTCAATGCCACCTAGCTCACCAAAAGTAGCGCATCCATTGTCTTATCTTAGCGATGAGGTTGCCGGTGCATCCCCAAGAGCTAGCGTGACGTTGCGCATCCAAGATATGTTCAAATGAAGTTAATCTTATTTGTACCTATTGGATGGATTATTGCATGGCATTAATTGATATTATCAAAATGATTAGTTCAAAGTTCCTATCCAGGTAGTACTCGTGCATAACTTACCGTACGTGTGTTGAATAAGAAGATTATGGTAATAACTACGTAAAAGTAAGATCAATTCTATTGTGTGCCTATACTGTGTTATAAGACATAATACTAATCCCTCCGTTTCATTTTATAGAAAAACCAAAACAACACGGAGGCAGTATTACAAATCGGATTTTATCTTATAAATTTCATGTTACTCTTCATGAAACATGCTAGAAAAGAATATAATTAATAAATGTTCTCATGGTAAAAGTAAACCACCTAGCATCAATATTGTGTGATCTAATCACAATTGACACACGCTAGACACGGATATAGGATGTCTCTGGATTACTGACCTTTGTTATTTAAAAAATAACCCAAAATACCTTTAGTGTCCACTTCCAATTTCCACTATAAATATTGGCCCAAAATACCCCTAATGTTTGTTTCTAAATTACTCGTACCACCATCACATAAAAAAAATCCAAAGACATGCTATTTTCTTCCATATGCTTTCACTTAAACATTAATCCACGTCTCCCTTCTTGTTATACAGTGGATCCCATAGACGTAAGTAAAAAAGGAAAATAAAGGAAATACTATATCACGATGATGGCAAATAAAGGAAATACTATATCCGATGATGGCGCACATATATTAGTTGTTGTACGTGTAAGTTAATCAGTTATTTACCCCATTTAATATTCATTAAACTCATTTAAATGGTTGTTTAGCATGAATAAATACATAAACAATATGTGGCCGATTGTTTAGCATTTAGATAACACTACATGATGGGGTGAAATATTGAAAATAGTCTTACACAAGACTCTGAATTGATAAGCCAATAAGGAATATGGTAAGAAAAAAATGGATTTGATTGACTAGTATATACATAACATGAGTATTGTATGTATAGATGATATTATCATGTTTATAGTTTTCTGCTTTCATGGTTGATGGTTTTGGTAATCAGGTAATATCAATGATATTAGAAGAGCCTTGATCCAAAACCTTAAAAGTCAAGATGATATACTATTAGTTTATAATCTCTAGACTCTACATCATTATTCGGGATGGTTACCACATAAAGTAGCAAAAATCATCTTAAAATTAAGCAAAGATATTTGAACGTGGCTAGCAAAGTCCGCAAAGAGGAAGGTTGATGGAAAAAGCTGCAAGCGAAAAGGAAACGGGAAGGAAGCCGTGTACAGTGCACTACGTGATGTGTGTGCATCAGAGGGGCATTGACTCGCTGGACTTCTTTGCCCCAAAGCCGCGTGGCCCCCGATAGCCACTAGGCGGAGCCGCTCTCCCAGAAAAACAAAACCAACCAACCCCGACTCCCGAGACCCCCCTGTGAGAAACTAAAAAAGCCCAAATGGCGGGGGGGAGGTCGTCGTCTCCCCTCCCAGCGATCCCCTCCCCCAGCGACGCCATTTCCGCCACTTCATGATCACTAGGGTTTCGCTCTTCTCCCCATAAGCCCCCCACGTCCCGATGCGCTGGTGGAAGCGCTCCTCTTCCCCCTCCCGCTCCTCCCACTCCTCCTCAGCATCCACGCCCGCGTCCCCCGCGCGCGCCTCCACCTCCCGCCTCATCGGCGGCGGGGGCAGCGGCCCCAGCTCCCGCGGCGATGGAGGCGGGGGTCGCGGAGAACCGCAGCCGCGGCTGAGCAGGGCGCGGCGGATGCGCTACGTCGTTGACGACCTCGATGTCGGGGTCGCCGCGATCGGCGTGGACTCCCCGGCGAGGAGGGACGCTGCGGCGGGGTTCGGGCTTGCGACCGTGAGCTCGACGCCGATCTCGAGGTCCCCGAGTAACATGGAGGTGGCGCCGGCGAGATCGTCATCGACGCCCGTGATGCTGGCGCATCCGCTGCCCCTGCCAGGCGAGGGGGAGTCCTCGTGCCGCGGGCCCGGGAGGCCGCTTCCGTCGCCGACGACGAGGGTGCTCGACGGGGAGTGGAACTTGCCTGCAGCGGAGGCGCCCGGAGTCTTAGAGACTGGGAGTGAAAGGATGCCGCCGTTGCTCACACGGAGGTGATTCATTCATAGCTTTTAGTATGTTTGATCCTTGCTAGCCAAATTCACCCCTAAATTAATTAGTGTGCTTGATCATGAAGCGAGCAAGGGTGTCACCCTTACAGCTTGAGGATTCCAGAGCCAGTTTATGAATTATGAGTACTAGCAATCTGCACATTTCAAAAAAGATACTGTGGCATCAGTGAGATACCAAACACTTAGTAGGACAGGCTATCTTGCAGTGAATAAGAACACTTTTGGGGGTGCCTATGGGTTTAGAGATCAGGGATAGTATCCTTTGCTGTAGAATACAGTGATTTGATGATATGGATATCAGGGTTCAGGGACTGGAGATTTCAGATATTATACATAAGAGTTGGATTGTGATTTTTTTAGTAACTTGAGTAGTTGTAGCCTTGTAGGATGTTACTAACTCATGTTTATTGGAGATCATGATGTCTGGTTGTATTAGGATGATACGCCATATAGTTATATTTCTTGTGTACTTTGGCACGTATTTGAGTTGTGACGATATGTGGACGTGATGCTTTCACTATTGATTTCTGCATATAGCATTCCACAAAATTGCACACAATGATTCTCTAAACTCTTGGTGACTTGATTAGATATTAACATGATGGAAAGAAGTAGCTAGAATGGGATTTTAATAAATGAGCGACTTAGGTTGTTTCAGTGCTGCACTATTATTTTACTTGATTGAAGTGGATTCCTGTGAAGCTTCTAAGCTGAACTGAAATACTCAACAAGTTTAGGATTGTTACATCAAATTACTGTTGAAATAATCTAATTTAATAGTGCTGTGTTGATCCTGATGTTTATTGTGATATGCCTATGATAATAGAGTGGTGGCCCAAACTCTACCAAAGACTCACGAGCACAATGACTTTCAATTAAATGGGACTACCTGTGGTCAACGGAGAAAAGCTTTTAAAGAGAAGTTCCAGGATAAGAACTCAGATGAAACTTTGAACTTCAGATTGAACATTCCTGCTAGAAGCGCACCAAGCAGTGGGTTTTCGAGCCCTGTGCAAAGTCCCCGAAGATTGAGCAATGTAGACTTCTCATCTGCTGCAATATCCATCCAAGATACCAATGTATGGTCAGCGCGGTCTCTCTGGTCTCCTGATCTGATGGGATCTTCACCTCCTTCTGCCTCACCTGACAAATTTGCGGGTGGTCAGGAGCGTTCTCCTCGCTCAAGTCCACTGAGAAGTCCAGTTTTAAGATCAAGAAATCCAAGTGCACCTCCATCACCAATGCATCCAAAGTTGTTCCCGGAGAACCATGTTTCTCGTCCTGAAGGCAATGGAAGTGCCAGTTTTCACCCGTTACCTCTCCCTCCTGCTTCTGTAAGTCCAAAGCAGACAAATGCCAGCCACCAGGTAGTTCCAAAAGTTGAGACGCCATCAGTGGCTGGTCAATGGCAAAAAGGAAAACTCCTAGGCAGTGGCACATTTGGATGTGTATATGAGGCCACCAATAGGTACATCATTGTATTTTTATCATCATGAATTCATGCTTATTGCTTCATTTTGGATTCTGAATGTTATTCACTTTCATCTACATATAGGCACACTGGTGCTCTTTGTGCCATGAAAGAGGTCAATATAATTCCAGACGATGCTAAATCAGCTGAGTCTCTGAAGCAATTAGAACAGGTTTGGTCTTATTTCATTGCTATTTATTCTGCGCTAATGGTATCATTACAATCGATCTATATGATTGTTCTGTACCAAATTTGTTTGCATAGCTTCATGGGTTTTAAGTAACATAAGTTTGCCTCTGCTTATATTTTCTTTGCGTTCCTTTTGTACCTCCTGTTATCCTACATACTGTATGCTTCTCAAGTTCAAACCAATGATAATAGTTTTATTGAATAATGCTAAATTGGTCGTGCCCAGCACTATCTTCTTCCGCATAAAGATTATGCTAGCACACACTTTTTTGTTGACTGGCTCCCATATTTGTTTCAGGAAATTAAGTTTCTTAGTCAATTCAAGCATGAAAACATAGTGCAGTACTACGGCAGTGAAACTGTAAGTTCTCCTTTGTCACATTAAGTGCATTAGTATTTACCGTGATAGTTTTCAGTGATATGTAATGGTTATTTGTTGAACCCTTGCAGATTGAAGAGAGATTCTACATATACCTGGAATATGTTCATCCTGGTTCAATCCATAAGTATGTTCATCAACATTGTGGATCACTGACAGAATCAGTCATCCGTAACTTCACGCGTCATATCCTCAAGGGTCTTGCTTTCTTACATAGCCAAAAGATAATGCATAGGTAACCTATCCATTTCCTTGTTTTCACATTTTTAAACTAACAATATCTCAACTTTTCCTATTAATTAAATTTAGCCTAACAGATTAATAGCTCTTTACTTTTCAACACATCCATGCAGAGTATTCTTCTGTTGCCCTTTTGGTTTCAGTGTTTGTTCACTTTATTGTGTTTTCTTAAGCTAAAAGCTTTATCTAAATTCTTCTGGAGGCTGGTTGTCATCACCCTACCTTTGTCTATTAGCAATTATCCTCTTATTTTCCAATCTGCAAGCACCCTATCTTCTTTGGACTATGCTATTGCTGAATTTTGCATTTATCGGGTTCTTGCATCATGCTGAAAATGTACTTGTGTATGTAAATATAGTTTTGCTCTTGCAGGGATATCAAGGGGGCAAATTTGTTAGTGGATATTAATGGTGTAGTGAAATTGGCTGATTTCGGAATGGCTAAGCATGTGAGTTCCAAGCTAACCTATAGTTTATGTTATTCACTATTACACACAATTATCCAGTAGTCAGCACACCCCTGGATTTGATTAGGCGAAAACTCACATCAAATTTGTCATTACCGCATTCAAGATAACAATAGTATGTTCATCCATTTCATGGCAACAATAGTTTGTTCATCCATCAACTGCTTCTCTCTCTTAAATGGCGCGTGAGAAACTGAGAACATAATGATTGCTGTATACATACCATATGCTGCTCAACATGAATGTTTCATATATGGAGTAGCCACCTATGATTAGGATCTTGAATCACATTGGAGATGCTCAAATAGGATTGGACTATAGGATCGATTTGCAGAGTCCGAGATCCTACCTGATATCAAAGATATATTATCCAAAGTCTACTATGCATTTCAATAATGATCGATACAATTTTACATAAATGCTTCTACTTAAAAAAATGAAGTCCAAATGAATGATCTACTGTATGAATGGTTTTCCATGTTTTGCATTACTTTCTGTGGGGCAACTCCTTATTAATATAGCATTCATTTTTGTCCTGTAGACATATGTATTATCAGTTACCCTCAGTATTTATAGTTGATCTTTCTTGCATTTTCTTCTCTTTTCAGTTGAGTACTGCAGCTCCTAATCTTTCATTGAAGGGAACCCCGTACTGGATGGCTCCTGAGGTGCAAGCTGGTTATTCTTCGTGTTAATTTCATCATTTTCTTCTCTCTCGTGGAGTCGTGGTTGCGATGAGGCTGATTATTCTCATGTGATGTGCCTACTCATTTTCATATACATTATTCAGAGTATGAATTGTCACAAACCAAAAAAAATGAACTTGTTAATCTAGTAGTCTACCGGTACTTGTTAGAAAGTCTAATGTGAAGGGGAATAAAGAAACTGAACCAGGAAGTTGGCGCAACACTAAATGACTTAAGTTGCCCGTGTGAATGAGAACCTTAGCAGGCCTATTTTATATAAACAGTCAGTCTTCACCAGAATTTCATCCTAGTTAAGCAAATGAAAAGAAGCTGCCACGTTTCTCTTATAGGTCTAGAAAGTACCATGTTAATTAAAAAAAAAAGAAAAAGAAAAAGGGTCCACACTGTTAATTTGTATGATCCTTTAACTGTCTAGGCTAAAGTACTAAACCAAAGAGTCCTTGTCAGATACTCTAATAACTAGCTGGAATTTGGAATAAAAGGTAAATAAAATTAGCAATTGATTTCCCTGAAAGTGGGAAGAATAATACAAAGATGCTGGGTGAACAAAGCTAAATGCAAAAACTTTACCCAAAGCCCACACGATCCAAGCTGAGTCACTGCCCAGTGCCTGGAGCACTCTTAACAGCTCTGCATGCATGCACAGTCAAATTGACTTTCCCGGGAGAGAACGGCCTTCCTATGATCTCGTGGCACTGGGAGGGGAGAGAAAACCTGGAACAAGGTGCAACGGGAGACGGGCCTTCTGGACTGCAGCAAGAGCTGCCAGCTGATGGTCTAGCAGGAGTGGGGACCTATATTTTTCATTTTCAAAGTCTGACTGAGAATTCTTATGATGGAAGGTTTCCTAGCATGGACTATGTTTGCTTAATTATGAATCAAGGGAAAACACCTTATATCGCTGTAGGAGGAGCTCATTGTCCTGCCTCTGACTTTGACACAACATGCCAGCAGAAGCGCTGGAACACATCACCTACTGCTTTACCCTAAACCATCGTAGGGCAGGAGTTAGAAAGAGAAAGACGTGCCTTCAATCTGATGAGAATAATGGACACTAGGGAAATATGGTAATAAAAAATCACCATTTAACCTTCCCAAGGTAGGGTATATTTATGTGTTGATGTGTGGAGTGGATACTTATCTTAGTTTTCACATTAGATACTGCGATGACCTCTTGTAAACATCTATGAATTATTTTATTTTGTTTTGAATAGATTACTTGCTTATTTCAAATTAGAGGTGTAATCATGTGTAGTCACACTAGCACATATTTATATTGCAGGTTGTTCGGGCCACGCTTGATAAAAGTGCAGGGTATGATCTCGCTGTTGATATTTGGAGCCTTGGTTGCACGATAATTGAGATGTTTACAGGAAAGCCACCTTGGAGTGGTCTTGAAGGGGTAAGTTGTTTGTGGAGGCTTCCCTGTGTTTTGAGTTAGATTTATGTAATCAGAGTAGATCATCTTTCTTACCTTTGGTTCATCTGATGAATGATAATAATTTGTCTTAAATATTACCTTGACCTGATCAAAGTTGTGAGTATGAAACGAATAGTGCATTTTTTAATTTGTACATGTGTGATTGCCTGCATAATAGTAATATAGCCATGTGAGATAACTCAGTGTTTCCATTTATGGGGAGCGGTTTCATCAGCTATCTGAATAATAACTTGGTGTCTTGAGATTCTTAATCATGAACTATATATGTTTTGTGGTGCTACAGCCTGCTGCAATGTTTAAGGTGTTGCGCACGGACCCGCCGATTCCGGATAATCTGTCACCTGAAGGGAAGGATTTTCTTAGATGCTGCTTCAAGAGAAACCCTGCTGAGAGACCAACAGCAAGCAAGTTGCTTGAACACCCATTTATCCAAAGTTCAAATCACTACAACCAGCATGGCTCTACACCCTACAACCAGCATGGCTCTACACCCTCATTTGCAGCAATTAAATCCCCAGTAAGCCTTCCCCCTTTTCTCCTTCCTACATGCACACGATATCCAAAGTTTCAACTTTGAAGCTTTATGCACTTCTATAATTAAGCTTGCTGATGACAGGATACTGGGCACAGCGGTGCAAGAGATAAAATACCCTGGAAGAATGATTCATGTGTGAGAGGGAAACATGCAAATGGGTGAGTACTTCTGTTTCCTTGCACTGTTTGTTGATGAAAGGTTGTTATTTGAGACTGTCAATCGTTAACCCTTGGCATTCTTTATTCTGGTAGTGAAACAAGCAGTGCTCGGTCTTCAGGGTCATTGGCTTATCGATTGACGACACCCCTACCCCACTTGGGAACCAATAGCTTGTCACCTCCACCTTTGAGTTCAGCCTCCAGTTCTGGTTCTGCAACCCATACACCAAATGGTATGCATTTTTCCGTTGCAACCCATACACCAACTGGTATGCATTTTTCAGTCGCATACCCTCAGCCTAGTCCTCTGCGAAAGCCTAACGGGAAGGAAGCAATAAATTTGATTTAGCATTGAAGCACAGCATGCCACCTATCACAATATCTGGGCCACACGGTAAACAGTCTGACCCTTGTATTGCCAGTCATAGTTGACGATTTTCTGGGCCTTGTAAAGTATTTTCCATGTAAAGGAGATCGCCACGGTATGATCACAGGGAAATTCTGCTAATGAAGGGGCCTTGTGAAGTATGTTGTAATGTTTCGTTTCGGGGGGAGTGATTGCATTTCCCATGTAACATATTTATTAGGGTCTAGCTCTAGGTAAAACTAATGGTCCTGATTGTGCCGACACATAGTACATTAGGTTTGTAGTTGTAGCATGTGTTGTTGTTGATGTTGTGTAATGATCATACTTGATGTAATCATTGTTGATGATTTTTTGGGGCCAAGCAATAATATGTCAACTAGCAAGAGGGGATCGAGGTTGCATATCACGTATTGAATTTCTTCGTCGTGGCAGACTGCTCATTTGGTTGTTGAAAGGGTTCATTCGTGTGTTCTTTTTTAGTTTTTTAGTGGAGATTGTTTTTAGACTGTTAGCGAAAGGATTTATATGCTATATTCCCTTGGGAATGTCACCTAGGAGGTAATACTCATCCAATGGCAATTGATTCAGTGGCTGCCATGTCTTGACCACCATTTGGTGTCTACTGCTTACCAGGTGAAGCAACATTTTTGTGCATTGAACATGACAGCGAAGGGTGCTGGCGCCACTGATTTTATATGATGTATTTCTTTGAAAGCTATAGGCTAACTGATCACGCAGGTTTCATTTCAACAGACGTAGGTAAGTGGTGGGTAAGGAGTGGCAATCAGCATCCATGATGAGATCTGTACGAGCCTGGAGCCCTGGAGGCTAACAGAGATAACTCTAATCATTACTTACAAAAAGCAACAACATACCAAGCTGCCAATTAGTAATGTTAAAAAGTTATACAGCATAAAAACTTGCCGAACGCTCCATTATTCTTCAAAGACTGATATGTTCTATTACAGCAATCTGATATTATTCGTTTCTCCATTATTCAGCGTCAACACCAATTAGGTGAGGAAAAAAGATTGTATCAATTTTACAACAATAGTGTACCTGACAGGATATCATTACAAAAATGGCCACACGTCTTGCATGTCTTCACCTCTATGGATTTCGTTAACTCTTGATGTACGTAGTGGAAGGATGAAGTGTGAAAAATAATCTGGTAAAGAGGAGCCAAAGAAATATCTCCAAGAAAACGACTGAAATTGACATCAATATTGCATCTTACAAACAACGATGGCCCTATTGCAAGGCAGTGGCAAGCCCTAGGTCAAAAAATAGACCTAATTTCGTCAGTGACAAAGATCGTCTGCAAAAGATCGCGCTTAATAACTGAGTTTTAACTCGTGGTCACTGAGGAGTGGAGATCCTCAAGTCGATTCCTAAGCTCATGCCATTGTAAGCGATCGGTGCGTACATCCACATCTCATCAGAGCTCAGCATCTGATCATGAACAAAAGTAATCTTGTGAGACACTGCTAACAAGCCAATGCGCATGGCAAAGAGAACAAAAGCGTGTCTACTTGGGTTACCTTGATCTGCTGCTGCAGGAACCTGACGTAGTGAACTGCCTCCTCAAGCATTGTGCTGATATCAACCTGCAGAAATGTGTTTCATGACAGTTAGCGAACTCCAGCACTGCCAATTCGACATCGCTGAATTGCGCGCAAGATTATCAATTACTTTGGTTCCATTGGGCACCAGCTTCTGCAGAATCTTGAGCCTCTCATTGATCCTTTCCCTCCTCCTCTGCATTCAAAACAGGAATCAATAACTGAGAATAGACTAGAACGGCAGTGTGATGATCAATCTGCACTGTTGAGCATACTCACCCTTGCGTAGAGGCTCTGGGGATCGGTCGCCGACCCTTTCGCTGCCCGGGCTTTCACATTGCCGCCGTGAGCCCCCGAGCGGCGGTTCACCGCGGAGCAATTGGGCATGGACTCGTCGGCTGAGCAGCTGCCTTTGCTTTGTGCACTCTCCTGACTGCACTTCTGCGCCGCCTTGGATGCAGTCTTCTTCTCCTTCTTCTTGTGCCGTCCAAGATCCCCGCCATCGTTGCCGGCCTGAGCCTTCCGCTTCGGCGCCGACACCGCGGCTCGGGCTGCGGCGCTGTCATCGCCTACATTGCGGTGGCTGGCCGTATGAGAGTGATCGGCGGGCGAAGGGTTGGGAGGGACCGTGTGGACGAGGCTCGCGGCTCCCTCCTCCTCCCCGTCGCCGAGGAGGTTTAGGTCGATGGAAGACGCGCACGGCAGCACCGTGCGTGTGTTGATCCCGAGGGACACGTCCGGCTCGGCGAGGTAGTAGTAGCAGCAGCCGCTGCCATCAAAGTAGGCTCCGCTTCCGCTGCTGTTGCTGTTGCTGGCGTCGCCATTGGAAGGCCAGTAGTCGCAGGCCCCGGTGCCGGGGTCACTGACATGGCCGGGCTCATCAGGCCAGTACGTGGAGCTGGTGGCGCTGATCTCGCCCAGCTTATGGTGCTGACGCTTCTGCTCCTGCTCCTCGCCGCCGTCGTCGTTCTGGTACGGGTACGGCGCCGCGAGGAACTGCGCCACGATCTCCGACTCCTCGTCCGGTGCCGGCGCCGCCTGGTACTGCGAGCACCAGTGCGCGTCTCGGGACTCGAGCCAGGTGGAGAGCTCGGCTTGCGACATTCTGCGAGGACCGAGGTGCAACTGAGCAGGGGGAGCAGGAGTGACTGATCGAGGCTTGGTCTTGGTTGAATGCACGTAGGTGTGGATGGCCGGATGTCGTGACTCGTGATATCAGTGAGTATTTGTATGGCCGTTGTGACAAAAACTTAACAGTTTCTGATACAGCTCAGGTAGCTGGCTAGGTGCAACTCGGGGAGAGAGTCTGCTTACAAAAATCCGAACAAGTTTCAGACAAGAAAATCACGCGTAGATGTTCGTCGTCTGAGGATGGGAGAGTAGTGGTCAAGATACGCGGAATGGTTCTGATTCAGGAATGGCTTGTTTGTGAACCTGAAGAACGATCGGTTTGACCCAAAAAAGAGAGAGTGCAAACTGGCAGTTTGAATCGCAGGGCAAGTTTTTTGTCAGAATAATCCAAAGGAGGAGAGATCGTGGAGGCAAGTAAACTGAAAAGGAAATAGAGACAGCTGCATGGTGATTGTGATGCCTCATTTACATGCGCATATATTAAGCTGCACATGCAGAGCTGGTCACTCTATTTCCCAAAGAATATTCAGAGGGAGTGTGTGTTTCAGCGTGATCATTGGTCTGTCAGCTGTAAGCACAGACGCTGAAGCATTCCAAAGCCCGTATAGTTGTGCTCGACATGATCTCCATAGCTGTCTCCATCTGGTTTTGGAACATCTAGGAATGGCAAGTCCATGCGTCCAAATTGCAAAATCAGAACCAGGATTGGCCAGAGCCGTCCAACCTTGAACTTGTACCGGCCAGGCCGGTAATCCTACACACAACGTATACCGAAACCTCCAATTTTTTGTGTAGTTTTAAAACTTTTTATTGTGGAGTACATAGACTAGCGGGCCGCCGGGAAGCGCCTCTTCGATCTCTCTAAAGTTTGCGAGCTCTAAATCAACAATGCATTACCGAACCAACCGAAGGGCAACCATTGATATATACTGTATGATCAAGTTGTCCTGCAGATCAAATCGCCCTAAAAAAACAGATTCTAACGCGTCATTGTGTTAGATCATTGATACAGAATATATTTTTGTTTGCGATTATGAACTGCTGAACCTAAATTGCAATTGCACATAATCGTACAGTGTTTTTTTTTCTTTTTCTGAAATTAGAAGAAAATGTTGTCCTGGACGTTCCATTGGCTAAATTCTTTTGACTTGCATCAAGGAGGACAATTCTATATCTGTTTGGACCTAGGCGTTGGAAGCACGTATACATGTTGACAGTCTTGCAAACTGCAATGCTGGAGATTCTGTAGCTGTCATATATTTTGTTTGCTCCTGATTTTCCATTAGTACCAATGCCCCAACCAACATTACTGCTGGCCCTTCTGATTTCCCAGGTTATGAGTACTAGAGATCAACGAAATAAAACCCCAAACAGAACAGTCACTAAAACAGCCGAACTGAAACAACTAGTAGTATCCCACGAAAAAGAAGGGGAAAAAAAGAAGAAGTTTCTAGGTGTTCCTTTAGGACATACTGAAGCACTCAGGTGCCGACACACTAGCTATCCAGCTAGCTAGTGTAGTCTGTAGCTTTCCGGATCGGTATTAAAGGTAATCACGCAAAGATGATTACAGTGGTAATCACCCATTTCGGTCCCTCCTTTTGTTTCAAAAAAAAAATCATACATTACTTTGTGAAATTATTTTTTTTCCTCTTAGGAATCTGGTCCAGGCTTGTTGGGCCGACGGCGAAGAAAAGAACATAGTGGGCCAGATTTGAGGTTGTCGGTTGCTTTCCATGCGATATACTCAATTAGTTCCAAAAAGTTCCTCTAAAAAATGTTCCCAAAAAAACAAGAGGAGGAAGAAAGAGAACCCTCCAGGACAGAGAAAAGGAGCTAAGTACAGACTGTGCTGGTGTGCTTTAAGAGCAGGCTGGTACTCTCGAACGAACCCAGACTTTTCCTGCTACTAATCCCGTTTATAGGCAGCCAGGCCAGGTAGGCAGGTGCCTTCTCCATCAAAAACTAGATCACCAGCCACGAGCGCCAACCGCGCAACCACCACGAGATTCCCGTTCAGATTTGCATCGCGGCCTCGGTGGGGCACCCGCGAGCCACCACCCCCCGCGCCCGCGGCCTGTGAGATCCAACGCCTCGACACGTCGCCCCGCGCGCAACCACCGCGACCGACCGGCGGAACGGAACGCTCGGCTGTTGCTGTGGCTAGCTGCTAGCTGCCACTGGGCGCTGGCGCCACTAGCCACTACTACTCCAGTGTAGTGAGTAGTGAGTAATCCAGCCAGAGCCAGCTCCCAACGATAAACAACCAAGGCACGGCAGGCAGGCAGGTGGTTAGGCCGCCGGCCGCTCTCTCCCTCCCTCCCAGTGTCCCACCGATCCAATCGCTCGATCGATTAGGCGGGGCCACGTACTTTGCGTGCGTTCGTAGTTCGTACCCGGCCGCGAGGAGAAAGAAAGACGCGCGAGGAACACGTGGGGCAATGGAATCGCCCCCCGCCCGCTGGCGTCCGCCCTCGCACGGAAGCTGACGCCGACGCCGCGGAGCCGTGCTGCACCGAACCGAAGCCCGCCGCCCGCCTTGATGGAAAAGGTCCAGGGGCGGACGGACCAAGGGGGAGGACTCGCTCGCGCCTGTGCCGGCGCCGGGCAGCTAATCAGGGTCGCGCGCGGGGACGCGGCCAGGCAGCCGGCCGAACAAATGCGCCGGGGCGGGACGTCGGGTCTTGGATGCAGCCGTAGTACGTTGGCGTGGCGTCTGCGGGGACGTATGGGGGGATGGTCTGTTCCGTGGAGTGTGGAGCGAGGGCTTGTTTTATCTCACGCATGTGCCAACCTGCCGCTGCCTGCCTAGCTGCTCCGCTACTAATCCGGATGCGACTTTTATCCGCGGCGTGTTAGGTGCGTGGTATGCAACGTGACATATCGAGTGATAGCAGAGGCTTATCTGTTAGTGGTGGTGGCAATCTTCTAATTGACCACATGAGGTGGCTTCGCGAGGATAAAGTCGCATATGTTTAGTTGCCATTGTTAGCACGTGTTATGTTCTCCAAAAGGCACAGATACTGTTGGGGAGGATAATCTGGAAACGCCACGTAAAACGCCAAGGAAGCAAAATCTTCGGGGGGTTTTCTGAAGAGAAGGCAAAATCTTGGGTTTAATTTAACATCCCCCTCGGTAATTTCTTCACTTGCTTACGTGTATGACGTCCGACTGTGGGAGTGCGCGCATCAGCTGCTGGTGCCAGTGCCATCCCAGTTGATGCAGCTGCGCCGCGGCTTGCCTACCCAGTTGGTGCAGAAGATCCACGCGCGTGCAAGTGATGCCACTTCAGCCGACGGAAGCTCATAGGCAACGGGCTATTTTAATTGACCCCTCAGAGGTGACCAGCAGCAGTCTGTTGGAAACTGGAATCTTCCATGCACGCACCCGCCGCAGGCCCCCATCGCGTGGTCTCCGTCTGACTTGCTACCGGGTCGGAGGTTCTGTTTGGTTTGGACTTGTTGGAAGATGGAACCGTCTCGCCAGGCCAGAGAACAGGGGGCGAAGACCATTTCATTCTTGGCATGTTCATTACGCATGTGCTTTAAAATGCTTCCACACTTGCGCAGTCTCGTCCACTTCCACCACTACTGGCGTACACTATTATATAAGCGAACGCTTAGCTCGCTTTCATTTTGCACTGTTGTTGACCTGGAGCAAAAGAAACTAGCACACCATTTGAGGCTCAGGCTCTGAAGCAAACGAAGCTCTGAGATAAGCGTGACGCTCATTCAAACACAAAAGTTACCTTCGTTTTTCCTACGAAAAGTACGAAATTACTTGCCTTGCCGTACTAACATTCAAAGGAGACGGGTAATAGTATAAGCTCCAGCAAAGTTTCCGTTCAACAAAAGGCACCAGCAAAGTTCGTGACAGATTAGAGATTACTCGGTGTTCACTCTATTTGAACTATGAAAGCTTAAAAAAACCATTGTTAAATGTTAATTGCTCATTAATCCGCTCCGGGGTTCGTCAGCCCACCTGGCCACGTTCATCGGCGAGATGATCTGCGTCTTAACTGGTCAGATCGGGTCGGGTATGCCTGGATCCATCGAGATGCATCCGCAACCGACGACGACGACCTCATCTCACTCGCATCCATCCACGACGACGCAGCCGCCTCGGTCAGTCCTCACACACACTTCCTCCCACATCCACACTCTCCTACCACAGTGCCGTCGCACTAGCACCCAGTCGTCGTTCTCGTTCCACCACCGCTCAGCTCAGCGCGGGCAAGTTGGGCTGCCCGGCTTCCGCTTCGCCTCCTTCCTCCTCCTCGCCTCCCCGTGTCTTCCCCTCCACGTTGACCACGACTTTTTCGTTGCCGCCTGCCCGCCTGCCTTGCCTGCCTCCTCCACTCCACTCCACCACCCACCCGAGCGAGACGAGGCCCAACCCAACCCCACCCTACCCCACTCCTTCGCCGCCACTCCACCGGCTTCCCACCCGCTGCCGCCCCGCCCCCACCGCGCCCGGCGCCCCACCTGTCACTGTGCCGCGTGCGCGCCCACCCCGGCGACCACCTCACTTCGCCCACCTACGACGCAACTTCCCACGCCCCAGCACACCCGCCACCGCTTTAAAACCTCCTCCTCACAGCTTCACTCTCGCCACTCACACCACACCACAGCGAAGAGCGAGACGCCCAAGCAACCACCACTCCACAGCCTGCCAGCCACCGCGAGAACAAGTCGCAGCGGCCAAGAACTCGTCTCCGGACTCCAC